>NC_047118.1:91414909-91488306 GCF_902500255.1 Thalassophryne amazonica
ATATGTAAGGCAAGGCCATACAATAATTATGTAAAACCCCAACGGTCAAAACGACCCCCTGTGAGCAAGCACTTGGCTACAGTGGGAAGGAAAAACTCACTTTTAACAAGAAACCTCCAGCAGAACCAGGCTCAGGGAGGGGCAGTCTTCTGCTGGGACTGGTTGGGGCTGAGGGAGAGAACCAGGAAAAAGACATGCTGTGGAGGGGAGCAGAGATCAATCACTAATGATTAAATGCAGAGTGGTGCATACAGAGTAAAAAGAGAAAGAAACAGTGCATCATGGGAACCCCCCAGCAGTCTACGTCTATAGCAGCATAACTAAGGGATGGTTCAGGGTCACCTGATCCAGCCCTAACTATAAGCTTTAGCAAAAAGGAAAGTTTTAAGCCTAATCTTAAAAGTAGAGAGGGTGTCTGTCTCCCTGATCTGAATTGGGAGCTGGTTCCACAGGAGAGGAGCCTGAAAGCTGAAGGCTCTGCCTCCCATTCTACTCTTACAAACCCTAGGAACTACAAGTAAGCCTGCAGTCTGAGAGCGAAGCGCTCTATTGGGGTGATATGGTACTATGAGGTCCCTAAGATAAGATGGGACCTGATTATTCAAAACCTTATAAGTAAGAAGAAGAATTTTAAATTCTATTCTGGAATTAACAGGAAGCCAACGAAGAGAAATATTTTCTCTCCTTCTAGTCCCTGTCAGTACTCTAGCTGCAGCATTTTGAATTAACTGAAGGCGTTTCAGGGAACTTTTAGGACAACCTGATAATAATGAATTACAATAGTCCAGCCTAGAAGAAATAAATGCATGAAATAGCTTTTCAACATCACTCTGAGACAAGACCTTTCTAATTTTAGAGATATTGTGCAAATGCAAAAAAGCAGTCCTACATATTTGCTTAATATGCGCATTGAATGACATATCCTGATCAACAATGACTCCAAGATTTCTCACAGTATTACTGGAGGTCAGGGTAATGCCATCCAAAGTAAGGATCTGGTTAGACACCATGTTTCTAAGATTTGTGGGGCCAAGTACAACAACTTCAGTTATATCTGAATTTAAAAGCAGGAAATTAGAGGTCATCCATGTCTTTATGTCTGTAAGACAATCCTGCAGTTTAGCTAATTGGTGTGTGTCCTCTGGCTTCATGGATAGATAAAGCTGGGTATCATCTGCGTAACAATGAAAATTTAAGCAATGCTTTCTAATAATACTGCCTAAGGGAAGCATGTATAAAGTGAATAAAATTGGTCCTAGCACAGAACCTTGTGGAACTCCATAATTAACCTTAGTCTGTGAAGAAGACTTCCCATTTACATGAATCTATTAGATAAATATGATTCAGACCACCGCAGCGCAGTGCCTTTAATACCTATGGCATGCTCTAATCTCTGTAATAAAATTTTATGGTCAACAGTATCAAAAGCAGCACTGAGATCTAACAGAACAAGCACAGAGATAAGTCCACTGTCTGAGGCCATAAGAAGATCATTTGTAACCTTCACTAATGCTGTTTCTGTACTATGATGAATTCTAAAACCTGACTGAAACTCTTCAAATAGACCATTCCTCTGCAGATGATCAGTTAGCTGTTTTACAACTACCCTTTCAAGAATTTTTGAGAGAAAAGGAAGGTTGGAGATTGGCCTATAATTAGCTAAGATAGCTGGGTCAAGTGATGGCTTTTTAAGTAAGGGTTTAATTACTGCCACCTTAAAAGCCTGTGGTACATAGCCAACTAATAAAGATAGACTGATCATGTTTAAGATCGAAGCATTAATTAATGGTAGGGCTTCCTTGAGCAGCCTCGTAGGAGTGGGGTCTAATAGACATGTTGATGGTTTGGAGGAAGTGACTAATGAAAATAACTCAGACAGAACAATCGGAGAGAAAGAGTCTAACCAAATGCCGGCATTACTGAAAGCGGCCAAAGATAACGATATGTCTTTGGGATGGTTATGAGTAATTTTTTCTCTAATATTTAAAATTTTATTAGCAAAGAAAGTCATGAAGTCATAACTAGTTAAAGTTAAAGGAATACTCGGCTCCATAGAGCTCTGACTCTTTGTCAGCCTGGCCACAGTGCTGAAAAGAAACCTGGGGTTGTTCTTATTTTCTTCAATTAATGATGAGTAGTAAGATGTCCTAGCTTTACAGAGGGCTTTTTTTTTTATAGAGCAACAGACTCTTTTTCCAGGCTAAGTGAAGATCTTCTAAATTAGTGAGACGCCATTTCCTCTCCAACTTACAGGTTATCTGCTTTAAGCTGCGAGTTTGTGAGTTATACCACAGAGTCAGGCACTTCTGATTTAAGGCTCTCTTTTTCAGAGGAGCTACAGCATCCAAAGTTTTGCTCAATGAGGATGTAAAACTACTGACGAGATAATCTATCTCACTCACAGAGTTTAGGTAGCTACTCTGCCCTGTGTTGGTATATAGCATTGGAGAACATAACAAAGAAGGAATCATATCCTTAAACCTAGTTACAGCGCTTTCCGAAAGACTTCTACTGTAATGAAACTTATTCCCCACTGCTGGGTAGTCCATTAAAGTAAATGTAAATGTTATTAAGAAATAATCAGACAGAAGGGGGTTTTCAGGGAATACTGTTAAGTCTTCAATTTCCATACCATAAGTCAAAACAAGACACAAGGTACACACAGACACACAGGTACACACAAAGACACCCACAGACATACATACACAATGTAGGCACACATACAGACAGACTGAGAGACAGACACACATACCGGCTCACACACACACAAACAGACACACACACACATACAGGCACACACAAACAAGACACACATAAAGGCACACACAAAGACACCCACAGACACACATACACAGGCAGACAGACAGACTGACACAAACACACACACACAAAGACACATACACAGACATGGACAGAGACCCCAGTGCAAAGAACCACAACAAAGAACGGTTTAAACAGGTTTTATTGTTCACAGTGACGATATTTAACAGATAACAGCAGCAGGCAAAGTGTCGTTAAAATCACAGTTCAGCACGGGGGGGGTTGGGGGGTGTCCGTCCTGAAGGCCCACAGAGTTCAGTAACATCAGAGTGTCAGACCGCTGAGCCCAAACCATTCGATAGGTCAGATAGGTGGAATCAAAACCCAGAGACTCGGGATGCTAGAGAGCAGGGCAGAACCTGGTGACTAGGAAACGTTCAGAGCACAGCTATAAAAGATGGTGAGTCCCTTTGGCTGCTCCCTTGACCGTCACTCGAGGTCGTCACAGCAGATCCCAGGTGGATCTGTATGTTGATTTGTCACAAGTTTTTCGCCGGTTCCTGACACAACTCCATGTTTACATGGGAATATAGACGGGGTGGGGTTTGAACCGAGAACCTTCCATACAAAAACCAAGCACGCTAACCGCTTATCCACCACACCTGCTCAAAGCACAGCTATAAAGGATGCTGAGCAGTTTATCCCAGAAGTGCAGGGACACATGAATGCAGAAGACAAACGCCCTGAAGTTCAACTAACGAGAGTGAGTGCAGGGAGAAGAGCGTCGATAATAATCACCATGACAGGAAAAAATGACTCCTAATGACAAAACAATCATCCAGAACAGCAGCACCAGAGTCCAAAACGTGACCGTTCCAGTGGTGCGTGCTGTTTACTTCACTGGGATTGAAGTTGAAGTCGTTGTGTGTTTTTGGTTTGCAGGAGCTGTGGAAGGTGAGTGCCACTCGGAAACCACATGACCCCACCGGACTTCCATCTGGACATGGACTGTAGTACTGCACTGGATCATAAGGCATTCACAGTTACCCTCCACAGAAAGTCATTTTTCTTCACAAACTGTCTGTATTTAGTTGGTTTTGAGTGTTGACTGACATGTAGAGCCTCAAACCTAAACTGTGCTGTGAATTTTTTTCTGACTCACTGATGTGAATAAAAGACAACTGCAATAAAGTCAGACTGGCCGTTTGGTTCTGGCACGGCCTCACCTGCTCCTCGGGCTTTTTCAGCCGCTCTCTGTGCTGGATTCTGATCCTTCCCTGGTGGTGTTCTCTGTTTCCTGGATTAGACCTGAGTTCTTGACTGGTCTGCCGCCTGCCCTGACTTTTGTGCCTGTTCTCCTGACTGTGATTTTTGCCTGATCCCGACAGATGAGGAAGCAGGAGTCTGCGTGTTGGTGAAGAGGAATCAATCTGTCTTCCAGGAGACTGATGGGCAGTAGTCTGTGTGTGTAATCCTGTACGCAGGATCCAAATACTCTCCTGTTCTGTGCCACTGTGGTTTGGTTCTCTCGCCACGCTCAGTCCAGTGATATTGTGCAAAATAAAATCTGTTTATTGAGCTCATGGTCAGTGTGATGCATTGGGTTTCCCATCCTAACACAATAGTTTTATTGATTTAATGTCAATGTAGCAGAAACATGTTGAACAATATTTTATTAAATCTGAAACTGAATTAAATACCTCAAAAGGGGCACCGCCTGCTAGAAGTACAGGAAAATCATGTTAAGATTGATATTAATCCGCCTTTGATCTGAAAGTCACAAGTTCTGGATATTGATCTGTCTTCAACCGGACACAAGACAAAACAACTGGCATCATATTCACACATTTATTTACATATTTACAGGTGACAAACACACGTGACTGAGACTATGAAAATATTTTTTACTGACTAGCTGAATTACCCTTCTACACACGGGTAATCAGAATTTTATCCATGTCATTGTATTTTTCATGTCCCTTTAGTTGAGGTGCAGTAAGTTGCGTTGCATTGTGTGCATGTTGTCATCATTAATTTTCACAGAGCAATTTGTGACATTCATGAGACTCAAGTGACTGATGATATAAAAGTGACAGCAGGTCAGATCACTGCGGTGCTGTGGGATGTTTAATGTTCTTAGTGTCTCTGCAGATGTATCCCAGCTCTGTTACATTTCATCTGTGCTACTTGGGGTTTTACGACCTGACGCCCTCTGCTTCTTGGGAGGCGCATCGATAGTCTACATGCTGTACACAGTGTAATGATATGTATAAATTCTACTTCCTACCACAAGGTGTGTAGCATTCCTTATTAATGATCACTGTTGTACACAGATCAGATTTAGCACAGACATGATTCAGTGAAGACACATGTAAAGTATGCTCCATGATTAATAAAATCCATCCATCCATCTATTTTCTTCCGCTTTATCCGGAGTCGGGTCGCAGGGGCAGCAGCTCAAGCAAAGCCGCCCAGACCTCCCGATCCACACACACCTCCCCCAGCTCCTCTGGGGGAACCCCAAGGCGTTCCCAAGCCAGCCAAGAGATGTAGTCCTTCCAGCGTGTCCTGGGTCTTCCCCGGGGCCTCCTCCCAATGGGACGTGCCCGGAACACCTCTCCAGCGAAGCGTCCAGGGGGCATCCGGAAAAGATGCCCAAGCCACCTCAACTGACTCCTTTCGACGTGGAGGAGCAGCAGCTCGACTCCGAGCTCCTCCCGAATGACCGAGCTCCTCACCCTATCTCTAAGGGAGCGCCCAGCCACCCTGCGGAGGAAACTCATCTCGGCCGCTTGTACTCGCGATCTCGTTCTTTCAGTCATGAGCCAAATCTCATGACCATAGGTGAGGATCGGAACATAGATCGATCGGTAAATCAAATCAAAATCAAATCAATTTTATTTATATAGCGCCAAATCACAACAAACAGTTGCCCCAAGGCGCTTTATATTGTAAGGCAAAAGCCATACAATAATTACAGAAAAACCCCAACGGTCAAAACGACCCCCTGTGAGCAAGCACTTGGCGACAGTGGGAAGGAAAAACTCCCTTTTGACAGGAAGAAACCTCCAGCAGAACCAGGCTCAGGGAGGGGCAGTCTTCTGCTGGGACTGGTTGGGGCTGAGGGAGAGAACCAGGAAAAAGACATGCTGTGGAAGAGAGCAGAGATCAATCACTAATGATTAAATGCAGAGTGGTGCATACAGAGCAAAAAGAGAAAGAAACACTCAGTGCATCATGGGAACCCCCCAGCAGTCTAAGTCTATAGCAGCATAACTAAGGGATGGTTCAGGGTCACCTGATCCAGCCCTAACTATAACTATAGTATATAACTATAACTCTCTACTTTTAAGATTAGGCTTAAAACTTTCCTTTTTGCTAAAGCTTATAGTTAGGGCTGGATCAGGTGACCCTGAACCATCCCTTAGTTATGCTGCTATAGACGTAGACTGCTGGGGGGTTCCCATGATGCACTGTTTCTTTCTCTTTTTGCTCTGTATGCACCACTCTGCATTTAATCATTAGTGATCGATCTCTGCTCCCCTCCACAGCATGTCTTTTTCCTGGTTCTCTCCCTCAGCCGCAACCAGTCCCAGCAGAAGACTGCCCCTCCCTGAGCCTGGTTCTGCTGGAGGTTTCTTCCTGTTAAAAGGGAGTTTTTCCTTCCCACTGTAGCCAAGTGCTTGCTCACAGGGGGTCGTTTTGACCGTTGGGGTTTTACATAATTATTGTATGGCCTTGCCTTACAATACAAAGCGCCTTGGGGCAACTGTTTGTTGTGATTTGGCGCTATATAAAAAAAATTGATTGAATTGATTGAATCTTAAAAGTAGAGAGGGTGTCTGTCTCCCTGATCCGAATTGGGAGCTGGTTCCACAGGAGAGGAGCCTGAAAGCTGAAGGCTCTGCCTCCCATTCTACTGTTACAAACCCTAGGAACTACAAGTAAGCCTGCAGTCTGAGAGTGAAGCGCTCTGTTGGGGTGATATGGTACTATGAGGTCCCTAAGATAAGATGGGACCTGATTATTCAAAACCTTATAAGTAAGAAGAAGAATTTTAAATTCTATTCTAGAATTAACAGGAAGCCAATGAAGAGAGGCCAATATGGGTGAGATATGCTCTCTCCTTCTAGTCCCTGTCAGTACTCTAGCTGCAGCATTTTGAATTAATTGAAGGCTTTTCAGGGAACTTTTAGGACAACCTGATAATAATGAATTACAATAGTCCAGCCTAGAGGAAATAAATGCATGAATGAGTTTTTCAGCATCACTCTGAGACAAGACCTTTCTAATTTTAGAGATATTGCGCAAATGCAAAAAAGCAGTCCTACATATTTGTTTAATATGCGCATTGAATGACATATCCTGATCAAAAATGACTCCAAGATTTCTCACAGTATTACTAGAGGTCAGGGTAATGCCATCCAGAGTAAGGATCTGGTTAGACACCATGTTTCTAAGATTTGTGGGGCCAAGTACAATAACTTCAGTTTTGTCTGAGTTTAAAAGCAGGAAATTAGAGGTCATCCATGTCTTTATGTCTGTAAGACAATCCTGCAGTTTAGCTAATTGGTGTGTGTCCTCTGGCTTCATGGATAGATAAAGCTGGGTATCATCTGCGTAACAATGAAAATTTAAGCAATACCGTCTAATAATACTGCCTAAGGGAAGCATGTATAAAGTGAATAAAATTGGTCCTAGCACAGAACCTTGTGGAACTCCATAATTAACTTTAGTCTGTGAAGAAGATTCCCCATTTACATGAACAAATTGTAATCTATTAGACAAATATGATTCAAACCACCGCAGCGCAGTGCCTTTAATACCTATGGCATGCTCTAATCTCTGTAATAAAATTTTATGGTCAACAGTATCAAAAGCAGCACTGAGGTCTAACAGAACAAGCACAGAGATGAGTCCACTGTCCGAGGCCATAAGAAGATCATTTGTAACCTTCACTAATGCTGTTTCTGTACTATGATGAATTCTAAAACCTGACTGAAACTCTTCAAATAGACCATTCCTCTGCAGATGATCAGTTAGCTGTTTTACAAGCTACCCTTTCAAGAATTTTTGAGAGAAAAGGAAGGCTGGAGATTGGCCTATAATTAGCTAAGATAGCTGGGTCAAGTGATGGCTTTTTAAGTAATGGTTTAATTACTGCCACCTTAAAAGCCTGTGGTACATAGCCAACTAATAAAGATAGATTGATCATATTTAAGATCGCAGCAAATTAACGGGACTATAGTTTCACTGAAGCTAGATACTGGCGCAAAAGCAAACTTAATCAGTATGCCAGATGTGAAGGCAATGAGTGAAAAACCAAAAATACAGAAGAAAACACTCGCACTGAAAGACTACAATGGACAGAGTATCAAGTGCTTAGGCACATGCAAGCTGAAAGTCACAGTCATGGATAAAGTGCATCACCTACTCTTCTCAGTTGTTCCTGAAGGACTCGATTCACTGCTAGGGGACAAAGCCTTCAAAAGTCTGGAGCTCGTGAAAAGAGTGTATCGGATCAACACCAGCATGACTGACTCACCTGACTCTGCTGATGCGATTGTGCAGAACTTCTCCGATGTCTTCAAAGGTTTTGGTGTGCTGCCATTCACGTACAAAATTCAGCTGAAAGACAACACACAGCCAGTTGTTCATGCCGCAAGAAGAGTTCCGCTGGCACTCAGAGACAGCTTGAAGAAAGAACTGGAGCGGATGACGACGCTGGTGTGATAAAGAAGATTAAGGAACCAACAGAGTGGGTCAGTTCCATGGTCTGCATGAAGAAAAAGAATGGAGAGTTGAGGATATGCATGGATCCAAAAGACCTCAATGAAAACATCAAGCGTGAACACTATCAAATACCCAAGTGAGAGGAGATCACCAGCGAGATGGCAGGCACCAGATACTTCTCCAAACTTGATGCGTCACAAGGTTTTTGGCAACTTAGGCTGGATGAGAGCAGTACCAAGATGTGTACGTTCAATACACGCTTTGGATGACATTGCTTTCAGAGGCTGCCCTTTGGAATTATATCCGCTTCTGAGATCTTTCATAGAGCAATGGAACACATAATCAAAGGCCTGGATGGAGTAAGAGGCTATGTGGATGACATAATCATATGGGGGTCCACAATCCAGCAGCATAATCAGAGACTGACCAATGTCCTGGAGCAAATACAGAAGAATGGATTAAAGCTCAACAAAAACAAATGCCAGTTTGCTGCTCAAGAGATTGTGTTCCTGGGAGACAAGTTCTCAGCTCAGGGCATACAGCCAGATGAAGAAAAGATCAATGCCATACTGAACATGCCAAAACCCACAGACAAACCAGGTATCCTACACATCATGGGAATGGTAAACTTCATCGGGAAATCCATTCCCAACCTCTCAGCAAAGACAACTTGCCTGCGTGAACTGCTCCACAAAGACAACAACTTCGACTGGACAGTCAACCATGAGCACTCACTGCCACACCTGTGCTGACCTTCTTCGATCCAACCAAGAGAATCAAGGTGTCTACAGATGCTTCGAAAGTTGGAATCGGCGCAGTACTACTACAAGCTGAAGGTGAGCACTAGAAACCTGTAGCATATGCATCTAGGTCTATGACAGAGACTGAGTGCAGATACGCACAAATTGAGAAAGAGTGTCTCAGATTAGTGTTTGGCCTTGAGAAGTTTCACAGCTACATATATGGCCTACCCACCTTCACTGTAGAGACTGACCATTGTCCACTCGTTGCAATAATGAAAAAGAACCTGAATGAAATGTCACAAAGGATACAGCGCATGATGATGAAAATGCAGAGGTATGACATCAAACTCATCTACACACCTGGCAAACACCTCATTCTCGCTGATGCATTGTCCAGAGCTCCTGTCAAGGGTTGTGCGAGCACGACCGAAGAAGATGTCCAGGTGCACGTCAACACAGTGTCTGCAACACTTCCTGTGTCTGACACCAAGACCCGGCAGATCATTGACGAGACAGTGAGAGACCCAGAGCTACAGCGCGTGATGGAGAACATGCGGAATGGATGGGCTGCAGGATCCTGTCCACAGTTCTACCACATCAGAGGTGAGCTGAGTGTAGTTGACTGTGAATTCCTCAAAACTATATTGGATTCTGGATCTATTGGACTACTATTGGATTAACCATGGAATTGATCAGCTGGTCTCTGAACGCTATTGACACCATTTTTTCTACAAGAAGGTCAGGACTGGGGGATCCTGCCTGCCCAGATGGAACTTATTCTGAGGGCTATGTCCTCGACTCCTGGAGTTCCTGGCGTGTGGCATGCTTGGTGCCTTTCTCTGTGGAGGACGTTGAGGATTTATTTATTTTTGGTCTCATGGTAGCAGGGCTGGTACTTTTTGGCTTATGTGCTGCCCTGATCTACTGGAAAATTGGCAAGACGGCGGCATCAAGAACCACGGGCCCTCGCTTGTCCGTCATGATTAACAAGGTTGGCGAAGCAGTGCATTCTCAGATGGCGATGACTCTTGAACTCAGACGCAATTTGGATGACACCTTGGAGCTGATGCGTGCCTTGCAGTTGAAGCTGAAGGTTTCAGAGGCTGGTGAATATTCTTAATTCATAATTGGGAATATTCTTAATTCATAATTGGGATTTGGCTGAGTGAGTGGAACTGTTAAAAGTGTTTTTCACTGCTTGGCTGCAACTCTACAGCTATCTAGCATCAAGGTCAATTGCCCACTGTTTTTCCTCCAGAGGAATTTATCCAGGCTCTGGTAAGATTATTCGACTCCATTCTTATCTCAACCCACAAGGACAATAACCTGACAGACTTACACATGGACCGAATGCTCCAATTTCTCCTCTTACCTCTTGTCCTGCTCCTCCCTCCCTGCGGCAGGCCTCTGTCCTCCCAAGCTGGTCCGGCGGCGCGACTTGACAGTTGCAGCAGCTACAAACACACTCACATCGCCTCAACTGGGAAACAGACTGTTTCAAGTTTAGTGCACGTTATGTGTCGGACGCAGCCCGGAGAGCGTTTGAAGGACCCAGTATGAAATAAGCAGAGCACGGTACAAAGGATAACTAAATTTAATGACATAACAGTGATGTGAAAAAATACAAACAAATAAGTGCGCGGTCTGGCGTGGTGGATTTGCGGTGCGCTCCTAGCAGCACAAAACGGTCCGGACCCAGAACCAGTTCGGACCCAAGGACCCCGCCGATACCCCCCAGGTGGCCGCGACAAACCGAGTCTGTGAAAGAAGAAATCATTATGTGAGTCCACACTTCACACAGAGAGACCGCTCAAAGGTGCACAAACAGCAAACACTTCCTGGCTTAATTACTAATCAGCTTCCCACCCTGCAGGCATGGAACACCCAGTTCACAAAACTCCACTGCAGTGGAAGCTGATTACACGACTAACATACAGCTCAATATAATAAGGTGTGAGGGACACCACATTTACTGACTGTATAAATGTTAGTCACAAAATCTAACGTACCTCAGGAAGTGTGCTGACGAGCGTGAGACCTCACCCCCTCCTCTTTCACAGACCATGCATCAAACCTGGACGTTCTGCATCCACTGATGATGAGATGGCTCTCGAGACGACGATCTCACCCGTCTGGTCACAAGGTCGAGTCTCTGGCAAACACACACTGTGCACTCCAGACTTAAATGCCACCATGCTCCAATCCGTGTAGATGCACCACAGCTGTGAGTCCTGACGAGCTGCACGTGATCACCCTCAGGTGATCAGGGTGAGGTCCTGATAAACTCAGCTACACAGCCACTCGGTCCCAAATGCGCACCACCTGGGAGGAAAACCAAAAGACAGAAACAGAAGACAAACAAAAGCCAGCCAGGCACGCCAGCCACAACAGCACATAAACAATGTCAAATGTACATGTGTTGTCCTAATTCTGATGTGTGCCATTATTACGGAAAACAAGTAATAATTGTAGATCAATTGCTGTTGTATGTGGAATGTGAGTGCGGACATCTCGTTGTTGTAATGAGAATGATAATAAAAGCTGTCTATCTATCTATCTATCTTGATGGACTGTTATTAAAGCAAAACAGAATAGTCATTCCAAGTATGCTCAGACAAGAGCTACTACAGAGAATACACGAAGGACACCTAGGTGTCGAAAAATGTAAAAGAAGGGCAAGAGAGACAGTGTTCTGGCCTGGGCTTAACAAAGACTTTGACAACATGATAAGCAGATGTGAAACATGCCAGAAATACAGAAGAAAACAAACAAAAGAGCCAGTGACTGTAACTGATGTGCCAACAACACCGTGGCACAAAGTGGGAATGGACTTGTTCCACCTGAAAGGAAAGGACTACTTAGTAGTAATTGACTATTTCTGAAATTACCCTGAGATGGCATTACTCTCAAGTACATCGTCCAACTGTGTCATTACACATGCCAAATCCATCTTCGCCAGACATGGCATTCCACACACAGTAATGAGTGACAATGGACCATGCTTCAGTAGCAAAGAGTGGCAAGACTTCGCAAAAGTCTATGATTTCAAGCATGTCACATCTAGCCCACTGTATGCACAGTCTAATGGCAAAGCAGAGAAAGGCATTCACATCCTCAAGCAGCTGTTGAAGAAGGCTGCAGACAGTGACTCCGATCCTTACCTGGCTCTACTGAGCTACAGAGCATTACCTCTGGAGTGCAGGCTGTCACCTGCTGAGCTGCTGATGAAAAGAAAGCTCCGAACAACACTTCCAACCTGTTCAAAGCAAAAGAAACACCTAAAGCTGGAACAAAAGTTGAAACATCAGAAAATGAAACAAAAGACTTTCTATGACAGAACAGCAAAGCCGCTTCCACCACTGTCCAGGGATGACACAGTCAGGATTGAAAGTCCTGAAGGATGGACGACGAAAGCCACCATTCTTCAAGAGGTCGCTCCACAGTCCTATACCGTGAGAACGCCAGAAGGACAGATCATCAGGCGAAACCAGCGCAGTCTCCTGAAGACACCAGCAACACCAGAGACTGTTCCACACCAAGAGCTCAGTCAAGCCCAAGCTGAGTCTGAGTCCAACTCTACACACTGCAACACAGACACACACACTGAAAATCTAACCAATACATTTATTTCAGGTGAAACGGCGACAAGAAGATCCACAAGAACAATCAAGAAACCTGAAAGACTTGACCTGTTAAAAAAAAAAGAAAGGAGGTAATGAGACTTAACCTGTAGAAAAAAAAGAGTTAATGACCTTTATTATGTGTTGTGTGTTATGGTTATATTAATGCTTAAGTTTAGTCACACTAATTTGCCATTGTGTCTTACAGTCAGTCTACTTCAAAGAAAGGGGGATGTAAGAATATGTGTAATCTACTTCCTACCACAAGGTGTCAGTAGCATTCCTTATTAATGAATGATCACTGTTGTACACAGATCAGATTTAGCACAGACATGATTCAGTGAAGACGCATGTAAAGTATGCTCCATGATTAATAAAATACAAGTGCTAAACAAAGTTCTTTTATTTACAAAATGAAGAACAAAACACACAGCAGGTACATTTTAAGTCAAAAACGCACACCTTAACTCACATACAGTGTGCGCTGACCCAATCAGATTCCAATTAAAGTCCACCCTCAGCAGCTGCTACTATGTAGTAAGTAAAGTGTGATGCTGCTACCTGACCTGAGAACCATGTGAACTATGAAAATAAGGGCTCTTGTGAGCGGGTCGTGATCTAATTTATAAAGCTGACCGTGTGTGTATGTGTGTATGTATGATGAAATTTTGTGGAGTGGTTGGAAATGACAAGAGGAACAAGTGATTAAATTTTAGTGGTGAACCGGATTACAATCCGGATCCAGGAATTTTTTTAAAGGATTCTTCACCATTGCGGGATAGGGGGAATTTTGACATTCTAGTTTCTAACTCCACAAAAACAAGGCAGAAAGGCTTGAAAAAAATTAGGGTGTAACATAGTCAAATGTTCTATCAAACAACAAAGTTTGGTGATGATCGGATCCGGATTCCGGATCTGGTGATCAAGAATATGCAAAAATATAGGAAAAATAGAAAATGTGTCAGTGTGAGGTGACAAATGAAGCTAGAGATGCACAACTAACTTGGCTTCCTGTTAATTCTAGAATAGAATTTAAAATTCTTCTTCTTACTTATAAGGTTTTGAATAATCAGGTCCCATCTTATCTTAGGGACCTCATAGTACCATATTACCCCAATAGAGCGCTTCACTCTCAGACTGCAGGCTTACTTGTAGTTCCTAGGGTTTGTAAGAGTAGAATGGGAGGCAGAGCCTTCAGCTTTCAGGCTCCTCTCCTGTGGAACCAGCTCCCAATTCAGATCAGGGAGACAGATACCCTCTCTACTTTTAAGATTAGGCTTAAAACTTTCCTTTTCGCTAAGGCTTATAGTTAGGGCTGGATCGGGTGACCCTGGACCATCCCTTGGTTATGCTGCTTTAGACGTAGATTGTGGGGGGGGTTCCCATGATGCACTGTTTGTGATTTGGCGCTATATAAATAGAGAGGAAAAAAAAACCCTTATGAATAATTAATTTCGAAGGGGCGTGTGTGAAAGGGGGTGGGTGTGGGTGTGTGTGTGGGGGCTATTGGTGAAAAAGTGACGTAAGTTTTCTCTCAAAAACGGATTGGCCTGTTTTCTAGGGGCAATTCAAAAAAGGAGAAATACTTTAAACAGAGGTTCTGAAACTTGCTGATGTCCCACAGGGCTCAGTCCTGGGTCCGATTTTGTTCCTGCTGTATATCCTTCCTCTTGATAAGCTGATCAAGCAGTTCTGCGATGTGTCCTACCATTTGTATGCCGATGACTTGCAGCTGTACTGTTCTTTTAAGACAACTGAAGCACAGAAAATTTGTTCTCTCATTAGTTGTCTCACTAAAATTACAGAATGGCTTACTGAAAACAGCCTGCAGTTGAATTCTAATAAGACTGAGACATTGATTGTAGCTCCAGATAGTGCTATGTCTGTCATTAAGAATCACCTTGGTAATCTGAGCAGCTCTGTTAAAGGCAGCCTGCGTAACCTGGGTGTCATTTTGGATGGAGGGACGTCTTTGGAACATCACACCAGGCAGCTCGTTAAGAACTGTTTTTTCCAAATTCGAAACATTTCCAAATTACGCAAAATGGTGGCTTTTAATGAGCTAGAGATGATTGTGCATGCATTTGTTTCTTCACGACTTGATTATTGTAACAGTCTCTTTACATGCCTCAGTAAGAAAGAGCTGGCCCGCCTGCAGGTAGTGCAAAATTCTGCTGCACGACTTCTTACCTGCGCCCACAGGAGAATGCATATTACTCCTGTCCTCAAGTCTCTACATTGGCTCCCTGTTTTTTACAGGATAAATTACAAAATCCTCGTGCTGACCTTTAGAGCTCTACATGGACAGGCACCGGAATACATTAAGGACCTGATCCAGCCTTATGTTTCCAGCAGGAGTTTGAGGTCTTCCAGTCAGAACCTGCTGATGGTTCCCCGAACTTGTTTTAAAACTCGAGGGGACAGATCTTTTAAAGCTGTGGCACCTCGCCTCTGGAATGAGCTTCCCTGTTCTCTTCGCTCACTGGATTCTGTGGATGTTTTTAGACAGCAACTAAAGACACATTTTTTTAAACTGGCATTTTAGTGTCATTTAATTTTATTGTTCTATATTTGTATGTGTTGTTTTTATTGTCTATTTATATCGTGTGAAGCACTTTGTGACCTTGGTCTGTGAAAAGTGCTATATAAATAAAGCTTACTTACTTACTACTTACTTATATAGTATATCTGTTTATCAGTACATTTGTTATTTTTGTCATGGTCCTGCCCTTGATGTGCTTTCTGTTATGACTTTTTCATTGATCTTTGCTTTCTTGTTCTGTACATCTGTATTTGTATTCCTGCCATGTTCATGTTTCCATTGGTTTTGTTTTCTGTTCATTGTTCATGGATTGTGTAGTTTTGTCTTAGTAGCTGTTTTGCCACATTGTTTTCATTAATTGTTACCTTAGTTTTCACTTCAGTCTTGGTTTTGTTCTGTTTATTTAATTTCTTGTATTATGCTTTAGTCTGGCCTTTTCTGTGAAGTTTACTTTTGTCTCTGCTTTTGTTTTCAGTTTATCACTTAGTCTTCTGTTTAGTCATTTTAGGCATTATCTGTTATTCTGTCGTCTGTGGGTTTGTTTGCCATTTTGTTCTTGTTAGTTTTTATTCTCTAGCCACGGTCAGTTCCGTTCTAGTTTTGTCTTAGTCTTTTCCATTCTGGCTGGTCTGTCCACTTTAACATGTACTAGTTTTTGGGGTCATTTCTTTCCGTTTGCATGTCATGATGTTTAGTTGTTTTTTCTGTTTTCTTTCATCTTTGTCTCATTGCACTTGTCTCTGCATTTTGTTATTTCTGTTTTTTCTTCATCAGAATTACCTTTTGGTTTTTGCTGTTCAGTATTTTTGCACTAAGTCACGCCCACCTGAACTTTTCTGTTTTTTCTGTTTGCCACGCCCTCTTCCTGGTTCTTCCAACACACCTGTTCTCACTTTCCTCATTTCCACTTTGGTTATTTAAACTCTCTGTCTTCACTCAAGCCCCGAAAGTTCTTTGATTTTCTCAGTCCTCGTACCAGCCTTTTCATAGATCTGCCTTGTTTTGCTGTGTACTGACCCAGCTCTGTTTTGTGACCTCGTCTTGCTGCTGCCCACGTACTTTGTCTGCTTGTGTTAAAGACCTGAGCCTGCCTTTTTGACGACGCCCTGGCCTGCCGACTATCTGTACCTCTGCATCCATGACTGCCTAACTGTGTACCGAATCCAAGCTCATTTTTTGACCGATAAAGCCTTTCAATTTCAATTCCATTGTCTGTGAGTTTTTGCATTTGGGTCCCACAACCTTTGGTGCCACATCACCCCGAGTTCCTGACAATTTTATTTTTGCTCATCTTTGTTTTTGTGAGGAGACAGTGGCAACAAAATTTTGCTCTGTTTTCTACCTTCACAAGGTGGAATGACAATAAAGAAATCTTGAATCATGACTGGACTAACTTTGAGATTTTTTTCTTACAACGTATTCAGTGATGTAAAGTCAGTAGTAAATAACTGTAAAATTCTGAGGTCAACAGATGGAATGATCACTGAGCAGAAAACAGGGTGAATAAAGTAGCGGCATCACGGTTCATTGTTTGAGAGTAGTCCTTTGTAGTTAAAAACAGGCAAAATAATGAAGACCGAGCTTTGTATAATCTATATAAACATATGTCTATTTATAGCCTCATAATGACTGCTGATAAAAGGCAGCTGTCATCAAGCTGCCACAGTGAGTTGGTGGCAGGTCACGCGAACTGCCACAGGACAGTTATTCACTTCTAGTTAAGTGAAATAATAATAAAATTGGATGAAATAATGAAGATTCCATAATGTGCATATATATATACATAAAATTATGCCACCGGAAGTGCTGCAAGAAATACTGAAAACAATGGCATCTCCCATTTACTAACAAAACACAGTATCTGTTTACTATCTATCTTCCCATGATGCACTGTTTCTTTTTCTTCACCTCTTTTTGCTCCGTATGCATCACTCTGCATTTAATCATTAGTGATCGATCTCTGCTCCCCTCCACAGCATGTCTTTTTCCTGGTTCTCTCCCTCAGCCCCAACCAGTCCCAGCAGAAGACTGCCCCTCCCTGAGCCTGGTTCTGCTGGAGGTTTCTTCCTGTTAAAAGGGAGTTTTTCCTTCCCACTGTCGCCAAGTGCTTGCTCATAGGGGTCGTTTTGACCGTTGGGGTTTTCCTGTAATTATTGTATGGCTTTTGCCTTACAATATACATAAAGATGCCACCGCAGGTAAATACAACACCATCGTGCCCCGGCACATAAAGATGCCACCGCAGGTAAATAACACACCAGCCTGTGCCCCGGCACATAAAGATGCCACCGCAGGTAAATAACACACCAGCCTGTGCCCTGGCACATAAAGATGCCACCGCAGGTAAATAACACACCAGCATGTGCCCCGGCACATAAAGATGCCACCCGCAGGTAAATACAACACCAGCATGTGGCCAAGCATATAAAGATGCCACCGCAGGTAAATAACACACCAGCATGTGCCCCGGCACATAAAGATGCCACCGCAGGTAAATAACACACCAGCATGTGCCCCGGCACATAAAGATGCCACCGCAGGTAAATAACACACCAGCATGTGGCCCGGCACATAAAGATGCCACCGCAGGTAAATAACACACCAGCATGTGGCCCGGCACATAAAGATGCCACCGCAGGTAAATAAACACCAGCATGTGCCCCGGCACATAAAGATGCCACCGCAGGTAAATAACACACCAGCCTGTGCCCCGGCACATAAAGATGCCACCGCAGGTAAATACAACACCAGCATGTGGCCAAGCATATAAAGATGCCACCGCAGGTAAATAACACACCAGCATGTGCCCCGGCACATAAAGATGCCACCCGCAGGTAAATAACACACCAGCATGTGCCCCGGCACATAAAGATGCCACCGCAGGTAAATACAACACCAGCATGTGGCCAAGCATATAAAGATGCCACCGCAGGTAAATAACACACCAGCATGTGCCCCGGCACATAAAGATGCCACCGCAGGTAAATAACACACCAGCATGTGGCCCGGCACATAAAGATGCCACCGCAGGTAAATAACACACCAGCATGTGGCCCGGCACATAAAAATGCCACCGCAGGTAAATAACACACCAGCATGTGCCCCGGCACATAAAGATGCCACCGCAGGTAAATAAACACCAGCATGTGCCCCGGCACATAAAGATGCCACCGCAGGTAAATAACACACCAGCATGTGGCCCGGCACATAAAAATGCCACCGCAGGTAAATAAACACCAGCATGTGCCCCGGCACATAAAGATGCCACCGCAGGTAAATAACACACCAGCATGTGGCCCGGCACATAAAGATGCCACCGCAGGTAAATAACACACCAGCCTGTGCCCCGGCACATAAAGATGCCACCGCAGGTAAATAACACACCAGCCTGTGCCCCGGCACATAAAGATGCCACCGCAGGTAAATAACACACCAGCATGTGCCCCGGCACATAAAGATGCCACCGCAGGTAAATAAACACCAGCCTGTGCCCCGGCACATAAAGATGCCACCGCAGGTAAATAACACACCAGCCTGTGCCCCGGCACATAAAGATGCCACCGCAGGTAAATAACACACCAGCCTGTGCCCCGGCACATAAAGATGCCACCGCAGGTAAATAACACACCAGCATGTGCCCCGGCACATAAAGATGCCACCGCAGGTAAATAACACACCAGCCTGTGCCCCGGCACATAAAGATGCCACCGCAGGTAAATAACACACCAGCATGTGCCCCGGCACATAAAGATGCCACCGCAGGTAAATAACACACCAGCATGTGCCCCGGCACATAAAGATGCCACGCAGGTAAATAACACACCAGCATGTGCCCCGGCACATAAAGATGCCACCGCAGGTAAATAAACACCAGCATGTGCCCCGGCACATAAAGATGCCACCGCAGGTAAATAAACACACCAGCATGTGGCCCCGGCACATAAAGATGCCACCGCAGGTAAATAACACAACCAGCATGTGCCCCGGCACATAAAGAGCCACCGCAGGTAAATAAACACACCATCATGTGCCCCGGCACATAAAGATGCCACCGCAGGTAAATAACACACCAGCCTGTGCCCCGGCACATAAAGATGCCACCGCAGGTAAATAAACACCAGCATGTGCCCCGGCACATAAAGATGCCACCGCAGGTAATAACACACCAGCCATGTGCCCCGGCACATAAAGATGCCACCGCAGGTAAATAACACACCAGCATGTGCCCCGGCACATAAAGATGCCACCGCAGGTAAATAACACACCAGCATGTGCCCCGGCACATAAAGATGCCACCGCAGGTAAATAACACACCAGCATGTGCCCCGGCACATAAAGATGCCACCGCAGGTAAATAACACACCAGCATGTGGCCCGGCACATAAAGATGCCACCGCAGGTAAATAACACACCAGCATGTGCCCCGGCACATAAAGATGCCACCGCAGGTAAATAACACACCATCATGTGCCCCGGCACATAAAGATGCCACCGCAGGTAAATAACACACCAGCATGTGCCCCGGCACATAAAGATGCCACCGCAGGTAAATAAACACCAGCATGTGCCCCGGCACATAAAGATGCCACCGCAGGTAAATAACACACCAGCCTGTGCCCCGGCACATAAAGATGCCACCGCAGGTAAATAACACACCAGCATGTGCCCCGGCACATAAAGATGCCACCGCAGGTAAATAACACACCAGCATGTGCCCCGGCACATAAAGATGCCACCGCAGGTAAATAACACACCATCATGTGCCCCGGCACATAAAGATGCCACCGCAGGTAAATAACACACCAGCATGTGCCCCGGCACATAAAGATGCCACCGCAGGTAAATAACACACCAGCATGTGCCCCGGCACATAAAGATGCCACCGCAGGTAAATAACACACCAGCCTGTGCCCCGGCACATAAAGATGCCACCGCAGGTAAATAACACACCAGCATGTGCCCCGGCACATAAAGATGCCACCGCAGGTAAATAAACACCAGCATGTGCCCCGGCACATAAAGATGCCACCGCAGGTAAATAACACACCAGCCTGTGCCCCGGCACATAAAGATGCCACCGCAGGTAAATAACACACCAGCATGTGCCCCGGCACATAAAGATGCCACCGCAGGTAAATAACACACCAGCATGTGCCCCGGCACATAAAGATGCCACCGCAGGTAAATAACACACCAGCATGTGCCCCGGCACATAAAGATGCCACCGCAGGTAAATAACACACCAGCATGTGCCCCGGCACATAAAGATGCCACCGCAGGTAAATAACACACCAGCCTGTGCCCCGGCACATAAAGATGCCACCGCAGGTAAATAACACACCAGCATGTGCCCCGGCACATAAAGATGCCACCGGAAGTGCCGCCGGAAGTGCTGCAAGAAATACAAAAACAGCAGCAGCTGCCAGCGACAGTATACAGATACCAGCATTTTTTGATACTTGAATTTTTATTTTTCATCTCTGGTCTGCTTATGCTTTTACATGTACCCGTCTGAAATAAATAAATCAACTGAAAACACAGACATGTGCCTCGGCAGGTAAATAAAACACATGTGCGCCGGCACATAAAGATGCCAACGAAACAGCAGCAGCTGCCGCGACACACGTGGCAGGTGCCGCGACACACGCGGATGCCACAGGAAGTGCTGAGACAAGATGCCGCTGCCGCAAAATGCACCTGCTGTGTCTCGCGTCTTTCACGGTAAGTGATTTAAGTAATCTTTTGATAGAAAAGCTTCTGTTTTTTTAAAAAGATCCTCGGTGGTAAACATTTTTAAACGATGTTTTTTGTTAGATAGAGCCCCACACAGAGAAAAGTCTATTCTGGTTACGATGGAGCAGAAGAATTCACCCCGACAAATTAACCCCAGAGGATTATTTAGACGACACAACGCGCCAGGGAGAGAGTCTACTTTATGATGTAAGAAAATCAGCTCATAACTTTTTTTTAAGTGTAAATATTTCATTAATAAGTATGGTCTGTGTTACAGTTTGTGGATATTCTCTGTTAGGACTTTATTTAACGCTGTTTAATCAAGCTTTTTCCCCAGACAGAGCAGCTCTGAAATTTCATTTACATTAAAAATACAGGTTAATTAACGCAGAGCTGATGTGTTATAACCGACGGAGGTCTATCGAACCGTCAACAGAGCATCGCAGGGAGGGACTCCCGTTACACGGTAAGAAAAAAAATCATATCATGACGTTTTCTGAAGTGTAAATATTTAATAAGTCGCATCTTTTCTTTCTGTTTGTGGCGAGGCGAGACTGTCGCTCCTGCAAGATGCCCGGAGGTTCGAGGATATTTTGGACTGGTATTAATGAATGTTTTTGAGAGAGAATAATTGCGATGCATAAAAAGTTTATTCTGGTTTAACGAGAAGAAGAAGAAGGAGAAGAAGGAGAATTCAGGCCGACAAATTAACCACAGAGGGTTATTAGACGACACGAGGAGCCAGGGAGAGAGTCGCCTTTATGAGGTAAGAAAAAAAAGAACAACATTGATTTAATATGACTAAAGTTTTTAAAGGTCCATAAAGTAAGAAAAAAAAACATATTGGCTATCTAATGTCAGACGTTTCCCCTCTCAGACAAAAATTTATGCAGACACTCAGCATCAGCTCAAAAAGTAAGATTTTGTGGAGCTTTTCACAACCAAATAACCATTTAAAGCATAAAACCCTCCGCTAGTTAGATTTCTCAATAAATGACCACCGACTGTTTAACGATACTATCACAGATATGGTGTGTGTGAGTTATGTAAATTGTAAAAATTACATCTTCTGTGTGTTTTCAGGGGAACTTCTGCAAAACAACCGCATTTAAATCTTTATCCACGTTAAAACGACATGAGATTTATAA
Organism: Thalassophryne amazonica; assembly: GCF_902500255.1. NCBI lineage: Eukaryota > Metazoa > Chordata > Actinopteri > Batrachoidiformes > Batrachoididae > Thalassophryne > Thalassophryne amazonica. The sequence goes on from NC_047118.1 coordinate 91,437,189, forward strand.
TTATACGCTCTGAACAAATGAACAGATTCTACATGACACACTTTCCTCTTGTCACACTGACAGCAGTGTGTCGGCTCACAGGCTGTTAATGTTTTTTTGACAGAATTTGTCGGAAATGTGCAACTTTCAAGTGATTGGTGCAGACTTTTACAAATCATAAAACAGCAGAGTAACAACAGTGAGTTTTAACATTAGAACTCTTACCCTCCTGATGTTGGTCAACTCGTGTATTTCAGATTCATTTTAATAAATGTTCACCTTTCTGTAGCAGTTGTTAGCTAAACTAGTTTCTTCATAATTACAACCGGTTTTTAAAAACACATTGTACATTTTTTACTGCGGATTATTCGGTGTTTAGAGTATTTCTACATGCCTTACACTGTAAAATATAATAAGTTGACTTTACTAAAAAAAAAAATACAAACTTGCTGCCTTACAAAGTAATTAATGTTGTCTTGAATCAGATTTGATTAACTTAATTATTGTGAGTGTGCAGTACTCAAACTTAAAAACCTAGATTATACTAACTTGTTTATTTTGTTGTACTGAAATAAATTAAATTACAGTAACATATTTACTGTGAGCATCCAGCAAGTGACGGCTTAATTCTCAAAATAGTTTTGTTCATTCATCATATTCAGGTCAACTTAATTTTAAACATGGACGTATACGTTTTTCTTCATGTAAGTGGATCAAATACATTTTTCTTCATTTAAGTTGGGTTTAATGAACATGGACGTATACTTTTTCTTCATGTAAGTGGAACAAATACTTTTTTCTTAATGTAAGTTGGGTTTAATGAACATGGACGTATACTTTTTCTTCATGTAAGTGGAACAAATACTTTTTTCTTAATGTAAGTTGGGTTTAATGAACATGGACGTATACTTTTTCTTCATGTAAGTGGAACAAATACTTTTTTCTTAATGTAAGTTGGGTTTAATGAACATGGACGTATACTTTTTCTTCATGTAAGTGGAACAAATACATTTTTCTTCATTTAAGTTGGGTTTAATGAACATGGACGTATACTTTTTCTTCATGTAAGTGGAACAAATACTTTTTTCTTAATGTAAGTTGGGTTTAATGAACATGGACGTATACTTTTTCTTCATGTAAGTGGAACAAATACTTTTTTCTTAATGTAAGTTGGGTTTAATGAACATGGACGTATACTTTTTCTTCATGTAAGTGGAACAAATACTTTTTTCTTAATGTAAGTTGGGTTTAATGAACATGGACGTATACTTTTTTCTTCATGTAAGTGGAACAAATACTTTTTTCTTAATGTAAGTTGGGTTTAATGAACATGTACGTATACTTTTTTCTTCATGTAAGTGGAACAAATACTTTTTTCTTAATGTAAGTTGGGTTTAATGAACATGGACGTATACTTTTTTCTTCATGTAAGTGGAACAAATACTTTTTTCTTAATGTAAGTTGGGTTTAATGAACATGTACGTATACTTTTTTCTTCATGTAAGTGGAACAAATACTTTTTTCTTAATGTAAGTTGGGTTTAATGAACATGGACGTATACTTTTTTCTTCATGTAAGTGGAACAAATACATTTTTCTTCATGTAAGTGGAACAAATACTTTTTTCTTAATGTAAGTTGGGTTTAATGAACATGGACGTATACTTTTTTCTTCATGTAAGTGGAACAAATACTTTTTTCTTCATGTAAGTTGGGTTTAATGAACATGGACGTATACTTTTTTCTTCATGTAAGTGGAACAAATACATTTTTCTTAATGTAAGTTGGGTTTAATGAACATGTACGTATACTTTTTTCTTCATGTAAGTGGAACAAATACTTTTTTCTTAATGTAAGTTGGGTTTAATGAACATGTACGTATACTTTTTTCTTCATGTAAGTGGAACAAATACTTTTTTCTTAATGTAAGTTGGGTTTAATGAACATGGACGTATACTTTTTTCTTCATGTAAGTGGAACAAATACATTTTTCTTCATGTAAGTGGAACAAATACTTTTTTCTTAATGTAAGTTGGGTTTAATGAACATGGACATATACTTTTTTCTTCATGTAAGTGGAACAAATACATTTTTCTTCATGTAAGTGGAACAAATACTTTTTTCTTAATGTAAGTTGGGTTTAATGAACATGAACGTATACTTTTTTCTTCATGTAAGTGGAACAAATACATTTTTCTTCATGTAAGTGGAACAAATACTTTTTTCTTAATGTAAGTTGGGTTTAATGAACATGAACGTATACTTTTTTCTTCATGTAAGTGGAACAAATACATTTTTCTTCATGTAAGTGGAACAAATACATTTTTCTTCATGTAAGTTGGGTTTAATGAACATGAACGTATACTTTTTTCTTCATGTAAGTGGAACAAATACATTTTTCTTCATGTAAGTGGAACAAATACTTTTTTCTTAATGTAAGTTGGGTTTAATGAACATGTACGTATACTTTTTTCTTCATGTAAGTGGAACAAATACTTTTTTCTTAATGTAAGTTGGGTTTAATGAACATGTACGTATACTTTTTTCTTCATGTAAGTGGAACAAATACTTTTTTCTTAATGTAAGTTGGGTTTAATGAACATGTACGTATCATTTTTTCTTCATGTAAGTGGAACAAATACTTTTTTCTTAATGTAAGTTGGGTTTAATGAACATGTACGTATACTTTTTTCTTCATGTAAGTGGAACAAATACTTTTTTCTTAATGTAAGTTTTGTTTAATGAACATGTACGTATACTTTTTTCTTCATGTAAGTGGAACAAATACTTTTTTCTTAATGTAAGTTGGGTTTAATGAACATGGACGTATACTTTTTTCTTCATGTAAGTGGAACAAATACATTTTTTTTTCATGTAAGTGGAACAAATACTTTTTTCTTAATGTAAGTTGGGTTTAATGAACATGGACGTATACTTTTTTCTTCATGTAAGTGGAACAAATACATTTTTCTTCATGTAAGTGGAACAAATACTTTTTTCTTAATGTAATTTGGGTTTAATGAACATGGACATATACTTTTTTCATGTAAATGGAACAAATACATTTTTCTTCATGTAAGTGGAACAAATACATTTTTCTTAACGTAAGTTGGGCTTAATGAACATGGACGTATACTTTTTTCATGTAAGTGGAACAAATACATTTTTCTTCATGTAAGTGGAACAAATACTTTTTTCTTAATGTAAGTTGGGTTTAATGAACATGAACGTATACTTTTTTCTTCATGTAAGTGGAACAAATACATTTTTCTTCATGTAAGTGGAACAAATACATTTTTCTTCATGTAAGTTGGGTTTAATGAACATGAACGTATACTTTTTTCTTCATGTAAGTGGAACAAATACATTTTTCTTAATTTAAGTTGGGTTTAATGAACATGGACGTATACTTTTTTCTTCATGTAAGTGGAACAAATACATTTTTCTTCATGTAAGTGGAACAAATACATTTTTGTTCATGTAAGTTGGGTTTAATGAACATGAACGTATACTTTTTTCTTCATGTAAGTGGAACAAATACATTTTTCTTAATGTAAGTGGAACAAATACATTTTTCTTCATGTAAGTTGGGTTTAATGAACATGAACGTATACTTTTTTCTTCATGTAAGTGGAACAAATACTTTTTTCTTCATGTAAGTGGAACAAATACTTTTTTCTTAATGTAAGTTGGGTTTAATGAACATGGACGTATACTTTTTTCTTCATGTAAGTGGAACAAATACATTTTTCTTCATGTAAGTGGAACAAATACTTTTTTCTTAATGTAAGTTGGGTTTAATGAACATGAACGTATACTTTTTTCTTCATGTAAGTGGAACAAATACATTTTTCTTCATGTAAGTGGAACAAATACTTTTTTCTTAATGTAAGTTGGGTTTAATGAACATGAACGTATACTTTTTTCTTCATGTAAGTGGAACAAATACATTTTTCTTCATGTAAGTGGAACAAATACATTTTTCTTAATGTAAGTTGGGTTTAATGAACATGAACGTATACTTTTTTCTTCATGTAAGTGGAACAAATACATTTTTCTTCATGTAAGTTGGGTTTAATAAACATGCACGTATACTTTTTTCTTCATGTAAGTGGAACAAATACATTTTTCTTCATGTAAGTGGAACAAATACTTTTTTCTTAATGTAAGTTGGGTTTAATGAACATGTACGTATACTTTTTTCTTCATGTAAGTGGAACAAATACTTTTTTCTTAATGTAAGTTGGGTTTAATGAACATGTACGTATACTTTTTTCTTCATGTAAGTGGAACAAATACTTTTTTCTTAATGTAAGTTGGGTTTAATGAACATGGACGTATACTTTTTTCTTCATGTAAGTGGAACAAATACTTTTTTCTTAATGTAAGTTGGGTTTAATGAACATGTACGTATCATTTTTTCTTCATGTAAGTGGAACAAATACTTTTTTCTTAATGTAAGTTGGGTTTAATGAACATTGACGTATACTTTTTTCTTCATGTAAGTGGAACAAATACTTTTTTCTTAATGTAAGTTGGGTTTAATGAACATGTACGTATACTTTTTTCTTCATGTAAGTGGAACAAATACTTTTTTCTTAATGTAAGTTGGGTTTAATGAACATGTACGTATACTTTTTTCTTCATGTAAGTGGAACAAATACTTTTTTCTTAATGTAAGTTGGGTTTAATGAACATGTACGTATACTTTTTTCTTCATGTAAGTGGAACAAATACTTCTTTCTTAATGTAAGTTGGGTTTAATGAACATGTACGTATACTTTTTCTTCATGTAAGTGGAACAAATACTTTTTTCTTAATGTAAGTTGGGTTTAATGAACATGTACGTATCATTTTTTCTTCATGTAAGTGGAACAAATACTTTTTTCTTAATGTAAGTTGGGTTTAATGAACATGGACGTATACTTTTTTCTTCATGTAAGTGGAACAAATACTTTTTTCTTAATGTAAGTTGGGTTTAATGAACATGTACGTATACTTTTTTCTTCATGAAAGTGGAACAAATACTTTTTTCTTAATGTAAGTTGGGTTTAATGAACATGGACGTATACTTTTTTCTTCATGTAAGTGGAACAAATACTTTTTTCTTCATGTAAGTTGGGTTTAATGAACATGGACGTATACTTTTTTCTTCATGTAAGTGGAACAAATACATTTTTCTTAATGTAAGTTGGGTTTAATGAACATGTACGTATACTTTTTTCTTCATGTAAGTGGAACAAATACTTTTTTCTTAATGTAAGTTGGGCTTAATGAACATGTACGTATACTTTTTTCTTCATGTAAGTGGAACAAATACTTTTTTCTTAATGTAAGTTGGGTTTAATGAACATGGACGTATACTTTTTTCTTCATGTAAGTGGAACAAATACATTTTTCTTCATGTAAGTGGAACAAATACTTTTTTCTTAATGTAAGTTGGGTTTAATGAACATGGACATATACTTTTTTCTTCATGTAAGTGGAACAAATACATTTTTTTCATGTAAGTGGAACAAATACTTTTTTCTTAATGTAGGTTGGGTTTAATGAACATGAACGTATACTTTTTTCTTCATGTAAGTGGAACAAATACATTTTTCTTCATGTAAGTGGAACAAATACTTTTTTCTTAATGTAAGTTGGGTTTAATGAACATGAACGTATACTTTTTTCTTCATGTAAGTGGAACAAATACATTTTTCTTCATGTAAGTTGGGTTTAATGAACATGAACGTATACTTTTTTCTTCATGTAAGTGGAACAAATACATTTTTCTTCATGTAAGTGGAACAAATACTTTTTTCTTAATGTAAGTTGGGTTTAATGAACATGTACGTATACTTTTTTCTTCATGTAAGTGGAACAAATACTTTTTTCTTAATGTAAGTTGGGTTTAATGAACATGTACGTATACTTTTTTCTTCATGTAAGTGGAACAAATACTTTTTTCTTAATGTAAGTTGGGTTTAATGAACATGTACGTATACTTTTTTCTTCATGTAAGTGGAACAAATACTTTTTTCTTAATGTAAGTTGGGTTTAATGAACATGTACGTATACTTTTTTCTTCATGTAAGTGGAACAAATACTTTTTTCTTAATGTAAGTTGGGTTTAATGAACATGTACGTATCATTTTTTCTTCATGTAAGTGGAACAAATACTTTTTTCTTAATGTAAGTTGGGTTTAATGAACATGGACGTATACTTTTTTCTTCATGTAAGTGGAACAAATACTTTTTTCTTAATGTAAGTTGGGTTTAATGAACATGTACGTATACTTTTTTCTTCATGTAAGTGGAACAAATACTTTTTTCTTAATGTAAGTTGGGTTTAATGAACATGTACGTATACTTTTTTCTTCATGTAAGTGGAACAAATACTTTTTTCTTAATGTAAGTTGGGTTTAATGAACATGGACGTATACTTTTTTCTTCATGTAAGTGGAACAAATACATTTTTCTTCATGTAAGTGGAACAAATACTTTTTTCTTAATGTATGTTGGATTTAATGAACATGGACGTATACTTTTTTCTTCATGTAAGTGGAACAAATACATTTTTCTTCATGTAAGTGGAACAAATACTTTTTTCTTAATGTAAGTTGGGTTTAATGAACATGGACATATACTTTTTTCATGTAAGTGGAACAAATACTTTTTTCTTAATGTAAGTTGGGTTTAATGAACATGTACGTATACTTTTTTCTTCATGTAAGTGGAACAAATACTTTTTTCTTAATGTAAGTTGGGTTTAATGAACATGTACGTATACTTTTTTCTTCATGTAAGTGGAACAAATACTTTTTTCTTAATGTAAGTTGGGTTTAATGAACATGTACGTATCATTTTTTCTTCATGTAAGTGGAACAAATACTTTTTTCTTAATGTAAGTTGGGTTTAATGAACATGGACGTATACTTTTTTCTTCATGTAAGTGGAACAAATACTTTTTTCTTAATGTAAGTTGGGTTTAATGAACATGTACGTATACTTTTTTCTTCATGTAAGTGGAACAAATACTTTTTTCTTAATGTAAGTTGGGTTTAATGAACATGTACGTATACTTTTTTCTTCATGTAAGTGGAACAAATACTTTTTTCTTAATGTAAGTTGGGTTTAATGAACATGGACGTATACTTTTTTCTTCATGTAAGTGGAACAAATACATTTTTTTTTCATGTAAGTGGAACAAATACTTTTTTCTTAATGTAAGTTGGGTTTAATGAACATGGACGTATACTTTTTTCTTCATGTAAGTGGAACAAATACATTTTTCTTCATGTAAGTGGAACAAATACTTTTTTCTTAATGTAAGTTGGGTTTAATGAACATGGACATATACTTTTTTCATGTAAGTGGAACAAATACATTTTTCTTCATGTAAGTGGAACAAATACATTTTTCTTAATGTAAGTTGGGTTTAATGAACATGGACGTATACTTTTTTCTTCATGTAAGTGGAACAAATACATTTTTCTTCATGTAAGTGGAACAAATACTTTTTTCTTAATGTAAGTTGGGTTTAATGAACATGGACATATACTTTTTTCATGTAAGTGGAACAAATACTTTTTTCTTAATGTAAATTGGGTTTAATGAACATGTACGTATACTTTTTTCTTCATGTAAGTGGAACAAATACTTTTTTCTTAATGTAAGTTGGGTTTAATGAACATGTACGTATACTTTTTTCTTCATGTAAGTGGAACAAATACTTTTTTCTTAATGTAAGTTGGGTTTAATGAACATGTACGTATCATTTTTTCTTCATGTAAGTGGAACAAATACTTTTTTCTTAATGTAAGTTGGGTTTATTGAACATGGACGTATACTTTTTTCTTCATGTAAGTGGAACAAATACTTTTTTCTTAATGTAAGTTGGGTTTAATGAACATGTACGTATACTTTTTTCTTCATGTAAGTGGAACAAATACTTTTTTCTTAATGTAAGTTGGGTTTAATGAACATGTACGTATACTTTTTTCTTCATGTAAGTGGAACAAATACTTTTTTCTTAATGTAAGTTGGGTTTAATGAACATGGACGTATACTTTTTTCTTCATGTAAGTGGAACAAATACATTTTTTTTTCATGTAAGTGGAACAAATACTTTTTTCTTAATGTAAGTTGGGTTTAATGAACATGGACGTATACTTTTTTCTTCATGTAAGTGGAACAAATACATTTTTCTTCATGTAAGTGGAACAAATACTTTTTTCTTAATGTAAGTTGGGTTTAATGAACATGGCCATATACTTTTTTCATGTAAGTGGAACAAATACATTTTTCTTCATGTAAGTGGAACAAATACATTTTTCTTAATGTAAGTTGGGCTTAATGAACATGGACGTATACTTTTTTCATGTAAGTGGAACAAATACATTTTTCTTCATGTAAGTGGAACAAATACTTTTTTCTTAATGTAAGTTGGGTTTAATGAACATGAACGTATACTTTTTTCTTCATGTAAGTGGAACAAATACATTTTTCTTCATGTAAGTGGAACAAATACATTTTTCTTCATGTAAGTTGGGTTTAATGAACATGAACGTATACTTTTTTCTTCATGTAAGTGGAACAAATACATTTTTCTTAATTTAAGTTGGGTTTAATGAACATGGACGTATACTTTTTTCTTCATGTAAGTGGAACAAATACATTTTTCTTCATGTAAGTGGAACAAATACATTTTTGTTCATGTAAGTTGGGTTTAATGAACATGAACGTATACTTTTTTCTTCATGTAAGTGGAACAAATACATTTTTCTTCATGTAAGTGGAACAAATACATTTTTCTTCATGTAAGTTGGGTTTAATGAACATGAACGTATACTTTTTTCTTCATGTAAGTGGAACAAATACTTTTTTCTTCATGTAAGTGGAACAAATACTTTTTTCTTAATGTAAGTTGGGTTTAATGAACATGGACGTATACTTTTTTCTTCATGTAAGTGGAACAAATACATTTTTCTTCATGTAAGTGGAACAAATACTTTTTTCTTAATGTAAGTTGGGTTTAATGAACATGAACGTATACTTTTTTCTTCATGTAAGTGGAACAAATACATTTTTCTTCATGTAAGTGGAACAAATACTTTTTTCTTAATGTAAGTTGGGTTTAATGAACATGAACGTATACTTTTTTCTTCATGTAAGTGGAACAAATACATTTTTCTTCATGTAAGTGGAACAAATACTTTTTTCTTAATGTAAGTTGGGTTTAATGAACATGAACGTATACTTTTTTCTTCATGTAAGTGGAACAAATACATTTTTCTTCATGTAAGTGGAACAAATACATTTTTCTTCATGTAAGTTGGGTTTAATGAACATGAACGTATACTTTTTTCTTCATGTAAGTGGAACAAATACATTTTTCTTAATTTAAGTTGGGTTTAATGAACATGGACGTATACTTTTTTCTTCATGTAAGTGGAACAAATACATTTTTCTTCATGTAAGTGGAACAAATACATTTTTGTTCATGTAAGTTGGGTTTAATGAACATGAACGTATACTTTTTTCTTCATGTAAGTGGAACAAATACATTTTTCTTCATGTAAGTGGAACAAATACATTTTTCTTCATGTAAGTTGGGTTTAACGAACATGAACGTATACTTTTTTCTTCATGTAAGTGGAACAAATACTTTTTTCTTCATGTAAGTGGAACAAATACTTTTTTCTTAATGTAAGTTGGGTTTAATGAACATGGACGTATACTTTTTTCTTCATGTAAGTGGAACAAATACATTTTTCTTCATGTAAGTGGAACAAATACTTTTTTCTTAATGTAAGTTGGGTTTAATGAACATGAACGTATACTTTTTTCTTCATGTAAGTGGAACAAATACATTTTTCTTCATGTAAGTGGAACAAATACTTTTTTCTTAATGTAAGTTGGGTTTAATGAACATGAACGTATACTTTTTTCTTCATGTAAGTGGAACAAATACATTTTTCTTCATGTAAGTGGAACAAATACATTTTTCTTAATGTAAGTTGGGTTTAATGAACATGAACGTATACTTTTTTCTTCATGTAAGTGGAACAAATACATTTTTCTTCATGTAAGTTGGGTTTAATAAACATGCACGTATACTTTTTTCTTCATGTAAGTGGAACAAATACATTTTTCTTCATGTAAGTGGAACAAATACTTTTTTCTTAATGTAAGTTGGGTTTAATGAACATGTACGTATACTTTTTTCTTCATGTAAGTGGAACAAATACTTTTTTCTTAATGTAAGTTGGGTTTAATGAACATGTACGTATACTTTTTTCTTCATGTAAGTGGAACAAATACTTTTTTCTTAATGTAAGTTGGGTTTAATGAACATGTACGTATCATTTTTTCTTCATGTAAGTGGAACAAATACTTTTTTCTTAATGTAAGTTGGGTTTAATGAACATTGACGTATACTTTTTTCTTCATGTAAGTGGAACAAATACTTTTTTCTTAATGTAAGTTGGGTTTAATGAACATGTACGTATACTTTTTTCTTCATGTAAGTGGAACAAATACTTTTTTCTTAATGTAAGTTGGGTTTAATGAACATGTACGTATCATTTTTTCTTCATGTAAGTGGAACAAATACTTTTTTCTTAATGTAAGTTGGGTTTATTGAACATGGACGTATACTTTTTTCTTCATGTAAGTGGAACAAATACTTTTTTCTTAATGTAAGTTGGGTTTAATGAACATGTACGTATACTTTTTTCTTCATGTAAGTGGAACAAATACTTTTTTCTTAATGTAAGTTGGGTTTAATGAACATGTACGTATACTTTTTTCTTCATGTAAGTGGAACAAATACTTTTTTCTTAATGTAAGTTGGGTTTAATGAACATGGACGTATACTTTTTTCTTCATGTAAGTGGAACAAATACATTTTTTTTTCATGTAAGTGGAACAAATACTTTTTTCTTAATGTAAGTTGGGTTTAATGAACATGGACGTATACTTTTTTCTTCATGTAAGTGGAACAAATACATTTTTCTTCATGTAAGTGGAACAAATACTTTTTTCTTAATGTAAGTTGGGTTTAATGAACATGGCCATATACTTTTTTCATGTAAGTGGAACAAATACATTTTTCTTCATGTAAGTGGAACAAATACATTTTTCTTAATGTAAGTTGGGCTTAATGAACATGGACGTATACTTTTTTCATGTAAGTGGAACAAATACATTTTTCTTCATGTAAGTGGAACAAATACTTTTTTCTTAATGTAAGTTGGGTTTAATGAACATGAACGTATACTTTTTTCTTCATGTAAGTGGAACAAATACATTTTTCTTCATGTAAGTGGAACAAATACATTTTTCTTCATGTAAATTGGGTTTAATGAACATGAACGTATACTTTTTTCTTCATGTAAGTGGAACAAATACATTTTTCTTAATTTAAGTTGGGTTTAATGAACATGGACGTATACTTTTTTCTTCATGTAAGTGGAACAAATACATTTTTCTTCATGTAAGTGGAACAAATACATTTTTGTTCATGTAAGTTGGGTTTAATGAACATGAACGTATACTTTTTTCTTCATGTAAGTGGAACAAATACATTTTTCTTCATGTAAGTGGAACAAATACATTTTTCTTCATGTAAGTTGGGTTTAATGAACATGAACGTATACTTTTTTCTTCATGTAAGTGGAACAAATACTTTTTTCTTCATGTAAGTGGAACAAATACTTTTTTCTTAATGTAAGTTGGGTTTAATGAACATGGACGTATACTTTTTTCTTCATGTAAGTGGAACAAATACATTTTTCTTCATGTAAGTGGAACAAATACTTTTTTCTTAATGTAAGTTGGGTTTAATGAACATGAACGTATACTTTTTTCTTCATGTAAGTGGAACAAATACATTTTTCTTCATGTAAGTGGAACAAATACTTTTTTCTTAATGTAAGTTGGGTTTAATGAACATGAACGTATACTTTTTTCTTCATGTAAGTGGAACAAATACATTTTTCTTCATGTAAGTGGAACAAATACTTTTTTCTTAATGTAAGTTGGGTTTAATGAACATGAACGTATACTTTTTTCTTCATGTAAGTGGAACAAATACATTTTTCTTCATGTAAGTGGAACAAATACATTTTTCTTCATGTAAGTTGGGTTTAATGAACATGAACGTATACTTTTTTCTTCATGTAAGTGGAACAAATACATTTTTCTTAATTTAAGTTGGGTTTAATGAACATGGACGTATACTTTTTTCTTCATGTAAGTGGAACAAATACATTTTTCTTCATGTAAGTGGAACAAATACATTTTTGTTCATGTAAGTTGGGTTTAATGAACATGAACGTATACTTTTTTCTTCATGTAAGTGGAACAAATACATTTTTCTTCATGTAAGTGGAACAAATACATTTTTCTTCATGTAAGTTGGGTTTAATGAACATGAACGTATACTTTTTTCTTCATGTAAGTGGAACAAATACTTTTTTCTTCATGTAAGTGGAACAAATACTTTTTTCTTAAGGTAAGTTGGGTTTAATGAACATGGACGTATACTTTTTTCTTCATGTAAGTGGAACAAATACATTTTTCTTCATGTAAGTGGAACAAATACTTTTTTCTTAATGTAAGTTGGGTTTAATGAACATGAACGTATACTTTTTTCTTCATGTAAGTGGAACAAATACATTTTTCTTCATGTAAGTGGAACAAATACTTTTTTCTTAATGTAAGTTGGGTTTAATGAACATGAACGTATACTTTTTTCTTCATGTAAGTGGAACAAATACATTTTTCTTCATGTAAGTGGAACAAATACATTTTTCTTAATGTAAGTTGGGTTTAATGAACATGAACGTATACTTTTTTCTTCATGTAAGTGGAACAAATACATTTTTCTTCATGTAAGTTGGGTTTAATAAACATGCACGTATACTTTTTTCTTCATGTAAGTGGAACAAATACATTTTTCTTCATGTAAGTGGAACAAATACTTTTTTCTTAATGTAAGTTGGGTTTAATGAACATGTACGTATACTTTTTTCTTCATGTAAGTGGAACAAATACTTTTTTCTTAATGTAAGTTGGGTTTAATGAACATGTACGTATACTTTTTTCTTCATGTAAGTGGAACAAATACTTTTTTCTTAATGTAAGTTGGGTTTAATGAACATGTACGTATCATTTTTTCTTCATGTAAGTGGAACAAATACTTTTTTCTTAATGTAAGTTGGGTTTAATGAACATTGACGTATACTTTTTTCTTCATGTAAGTGGAACAAATACTTTTTTCTTAATGTAAGTTGGGTTTAATGAACATGTACGTATACTTTTTTCTTCATGTAAGTGGAACAAATACTTTTTTCTTAATGTAAGTTGGGTTTAATGAACATGTACGTATACTTTTTTCTTCATGTAAGTGGAACAAATACTTTTTTCTTAACGTAAGTTGGGTTTAATGAACATGGACGTATACTTTTTTCTTCATGTAAGTGGAACAAATACATTTTTCTTCATGTAAGTTGAACAAATACATTTTTCTTAATGTAAGTTGGGTTTAATGAACATGGACGTATACTTTTTCTTCATGTAAGTGGAACAAATACTTTTTTCTTAATGTAAGTTGGGTTTAATAAACATGGACGTATACTTTTTCTTCATGTAAGTGGAACAAATACTTTTTTCTTAATGTAAGTTGGGTTTAATGAACATGGACGTATACTTTTTCTTCATGTAAGTGGAACAAATACTTTTTTCTTAATGTAAGTTGGGTTTAATGAACATGGACGTATACTTTTTCTTCATGTAAGTGGAACAAATACATTTTTCTTCATGTAAGTGGAACAAATACTTTTTTCTTAATGTAAGTTGGGTTTAATGAACATGAACGTATACTTTTTTCTTCATGTAAGTGGAACAAATACATTTTTCTTCATGTAAGTGGAACAAATACATTTTTCTTAATGTAAGTTGGGTTTAATGAACATGAACGTATACTTTTTCTTCATGTAAGTGGAACAAATACATTTTTCTTCATGTAAGTTGGGTTTAATAAACATGCACGTATACTTTTTTCTTCATGTAAGTGGAACAAATACATTTTTCTTCATGTAAGTGGAACAAATACTTTTTTCTTAATGTAAGTTGGGTTTAATGAACATGTACGTATACTTTTTTCTTCATGTAAGTGGAACAAATACTTTTTTCTTAATGTAAGTTGGGTTTAATGAACATGTACGTATACTTTTTTCTTCATGTAAGTGGAACAAATACTTTTTTCTTAATGTAAGTTGGGTTTAATGAACATGTACGTATCATTTTTTCTTCATGTAAGTGGAACAAATACTTTTTTCTTAATGTAAGTTGGGTTTAATGAACATTGACGTATACTTTTTTCTTCATGTAAGTGGAACAAATACTTTTTTCTTAATGTAAGTTGGGTTTAATGAACATGTACGTATACTTTTTCTTCATGTAAGTGGAACAAATACTTTTTTCTTAATGTAAGTTGGGTTTAATGAACATGTACGTATACTTTTTTCTTCATGTAAGTGGAACAAATACTTTTTTCTTAACGTAAGTTGGGTTTAATGAACATGGACGTATACTTTTTTCTTCATGTAAGTGGAACAAATACATTTTTCTTCATGTAAGTTGAACAAATACATTTTTCTTAATGTAAGTTGGGTTTAATGAACATGGACGTATACTTTTTCTTCATGTAAGTGGAACAAATACTTTTTTCTTAATGTAAGTTGGGTTTAATAAACATGGACGTATACTTTTTCTTCATGTAAGTGGAACAAATACTTTTTTCTTAATGTAAGTTGGGTTTAATGAACATGGACGTATACTTTTTCTTCATGTAAGTGGAACAAATACTTTTTTCTTAATGTAAGTTGGGTTTAATGAACATGGACGTATACTTTTTCTTCATGTAAGTGGAACAAATACATTTTTCTTAATGTAAGTTGGGTTTAATGAACATGGACGTATACTTTTTCTTCATGTAAGTGGAACAAATACATTTTTCTTAATGTAAGTTGGGTTTAATGAACATGGACGTATACTTTTTCTTCATGTAAGTGGAACAAATACTTTTTTCTTAATGTAAGTTGGGTTTAATAAACATGGACGTATACTTTTTCTTCATGTAAGTGGAACAAATACTTTTTTCTTAATGTAAGTTGGGTTTAATGAACATGGACGTATACTTTTTCTTCATGTAAGTGGAACAAATACTTTTTTCTTAATGTAAGTTGGGTTTAATGAACATGGACGTATACTTTTTCTTCATGTAAGTGGAACAAATACTTTTTTCTTAATGTAAGTTGGGTTTAATGAACATGGACGTATACTTTTTCTTCATGTAAGTGGAACAAATACTTTTTTCTTAATGTAAGTTGGGTTTAATGAACATGGACGTATACTTTTTCTTCATGTAAGTGGAACAAATACATTTTTCTTAATGTAAGTTGGGTTTAATGAACATTGACGTATACTTTTTTCTTCATGTAAGTGGAACAAATACTTTTTTCTTAATGTAAGTTGGGTTTAATGAACATGTACGTATACTTTTTTCTTCATGTAAGTGGAACAAATACTTTTTTCTTAATGTAAGTTGGGTTTAATGAACATGTACGTATACTTTTTTCTTCATGTAAGTGGAACAAATACTTTTTTCTTAACGTAAGTTGGGTTTAATGAACATGGACGTATACTTTTTTCTTCATGTAAGTGGAACAAATACATTTTTCTTCATGTAAGTGGAACAAATACTTTTTTCTTAATGTAAGTTGGGTTTAATGAACATGGACGTATACTTTTTTCTTCATGTAAGTGGAACAAATACATTTTTCTTCATGTAAGTGGAACAAATACTTTTTTCTTAATGTAAGTTGGGTTTAATGAACATGGACGTATACTTTTTTCATGTAAGTGGAACAAATACATTTTTCTTCATGTAAGTGGAACAAATACAT
Source organism: Thalassophryne amazonica (assembly GCF_902500255.1). NCBI lineage: Eukaryota > Metazoa > Chordata > Actinopteri > Batrachoidiformes > Batrachoididae > Thalassophryne > Thalassophryne amazonica. The sequence goes on from NC_047118.1 coordinate 91,453,125, forward strand.
TTTTCTTAATGTAAGTTGGGTTTAATGAAGATGAACGTATACTTTTTTCTTCATGTAAGTGGAACAAATACATTTTTCTTCATGTAAGTGGAACAAATACATTTTTCTTCATGTAAGTTGGGTTTAATGAACATGAACGTATACTTTTTTCTTCATGTAAGTGGAACAAATACATTTTTCTTCATGTAAGTGGAACAAATACATTTTTCTTAATTTAAGTTGGGTTTAATGAACATGGACGTATACTTTTTTCTTCATGTAAGTGGAACAAATACATTTTTCTTCATGTAAGTGGAACAAATACATTTTTGTTCATGTAAGTTGGGTTTAATGAACATGAACGTATACTTTTTTCTTCATGTAAGTGGAACAAATACATTTTTCTTCATGTAAGTGGAACAAATACATTTTTCTTCATGTAAGTTGGGTTTAATGAACATGAACGTATACTTTTTTCTTCATGTAAGTGGAACAAATACTTTTTTCTTCATGTAAGTGGAACAAATACTTTTTTCTTAATGTAAGTTGGGTTTAATGAACATGGACGTATACTTTTTTCTTCATGTAAGTGGAACAAATACATTTTTCTTCATGTAAGTGGAACAAATACTTTTTTCTTAATGTAAGTTGGGTTTAATGAACATGAACGTATACTTTTTTCTTCATGTAAGTGGAACAAATACATTTTTCTTCATGTAAGTGGAACAAATACTTTTTTCTTAATGTAAGTTGGGTTTAATGAACATGAACGTATACTTTTTTCTTCATGTAAGTGGAACAAATACATTTTTCTTCATGTAAGTGGAACAAATACATTTTTCTTAATGTAAGTTGGGTTTAAATGAACATGAACGTATACTTTTTTCTTCATGTAAGTGGAACAAATACATTTTTCTTCATGTAAGTTGGGTTTAATAAACATGCACGTATACTTTTTTCTTCATGTAAGTGGAACAAATACATTTTTCTTCATGTAAGTGGAACAAATACTTTTTTCTTAATGTAAGTTGGGTTTAATGAACATGTACTTATACTTTTTTCTTCATGTAAGTGGAACAAATACTTTTTTCTTAATGTAAGTTGGGTTTAATGAACATGTACGTATCATTTTTTCTTCATGTAAGTGGAACAAATACTTTTTTCTTAATGTAAGTTGGGTTTAATGAACATGTACGTATACTTTTTTCTTCATGTAAGTGGAACAAATACTTTTTTCTTAATGTAAGTTGGGTTTAATGAACATGTACGTATCATTTTTTCTTCATGTAAGTGGAACAAATACTTTTTTCTTAATGTAAGTTGGGTTTAATGAACATTGACGTATACTTTTTTCTTCATGTAAGTGGAACAAATACTTTTTTCTTAATGTAAGTTGGGTTTAATGAACATGTACGTATACTTTTTTCTTCATGTAAGTGGAACAAATACTTTTTTCTTAATGTAAGTTGGGTTTAATGAACATGTACGTATACTTTTTTCTTCATGTAAGTGGAACAAATACTTTTTTCTTAACGTAAGTTGGGTTTAATGAACATGGACGTATACTTTTTTCTTCATGTAAGTGGAACAAATACATTTTTCTTCATGTAAGTGGAACAAATACATTTTTCTTAATGTAAGTTGGGTTTAATGAACATGGACGTATACTTTTTCTTCATGTAAGTGGAACAAATACATTTTTCTTAATGTAAGTTGGGTTTAATGAACATGGACGTATACTTTTTCTTCATGTAAGTGGAACAAATACTTTTTTCTTAATGTAAGTTGGGTTTAATAAACATGGACGTATACTTTTTCTTCATGTAAGTGGAACAAATACTTTTTTCTTAATGTAAGTTGGGTTTAATGAACATGGACGTATACTTTTTCTTCATGTAAGTGGAACAAATACTTTTTTCTTAATGTAAGTTGGGTTTAATGAACATGGACGTATACTGTTTCTTCATGTAAGTGGAACAAATACTTTTTTCTTAATGTAAGTTGGGTTTAATGAACATGGACGTATACTTTTTCTTCATGTAAGTGGAACAAATACTTTTTTCTTAATGTAAGTTGGGTTTAATGAACATGGACGTATACTTTTTCTTCATGTAAGTGGAACAAATACATTTTTCTTAATGTAAGTTGGGTTTAATGAACATTGACGTATACTTTTTTCTTCATGTAAGTGGAACAAATACTTTTTTCTTAATGTAAGTTGGGTTTAATGAACATGTACGTATACTTTTTTCTTCATGTAAGTGGAACAAATACTTTTTTCTTAATGTGTAAGTTGGGTTTAATGAACATGTACGTATACTTTTTTCTTCATGTAAGTGGAACAAATACTTTTTTCTTAACGTAAGTTGGGTTTAATGAACATGGACGTATACTTTTTTCTTCATGTAAGTGGAACAAATACATTTTTCTTCATGTAAGTGGAACAAATACTTTTTTCTTCATGTAAGTTGGGTTTAATGAACATGGACGTATACTTTTTTCTTCATGTAAGTGGAACAAATACATTTTTCTTCATGTAAGTGGAACAAATACTTTTTTCTTAATGTAAGTTGGGTTTAATGAACATGGACGTATACTTTTTTCATGTAAGTGGAACAAATACATTTTTCTTCATGTAAGTGGAACAAATACATTTTTCTTAATGTAAGTTGGGTTTAATGAAGATGAACGTATACTTTTTTCTTCATGTAAGTGGAACAAATACATTTTTCTTCATGTAAGTGGAACAAATACTTTTTTCTTAATGTAAGTTGGGTTTAATGAACATGTACGTATACTTTTTTCTTCATGTAAGTGGAACAAATACTTTTTTCTTAACGTAAGTTGGGTTTAATGAACATGGACGTATACTTTTTTCTTCATGTAAGTGGAACAATTACATTTTTCTTCATGTAAGTGGAACAAATACTTTTTTCTTAACGTAAGTTGGGTTTAATGAACATGGACGTATACTTTTTTCTTCATGTAAGTGGAACAAATACATTTTTCTTCATGTAAGTGGAACAAATACTTTTTTCTTAATGTAAGTTGGGTTTAATGAACATGGACGTATACTTTTTCTTCATGTAAGTGGAACAAATACATTTTTCTTTATGTAAGTTGGGTTTAATGAACATGGACGTATACTTTTTTCTTCATGTAAGTGGAACAAATACATTTTTCTTAATGTAAGTTGGGTTTAATGAACACGAACGTATACTTTTTTCTTCATGTAAGTGGAACAAATGCATTTTTCTTAATGTAAGTTGGGTTTAATGAACATGGACGTATACTTTTTCTTCATGTAAGTGGAACAAATACTTTTTTCTTAACGTAAGTTGGGTTTAATGAACATGGACGTATACTTTTTTCTTCATGTAAGTGGAACAAATACATTTTTCTTCATGTAAGTGGAACAAATACTTTTTTCTTAATGTAAGTTGGGTTTAATGAACATGGACGTATACTTTTTTCTTCATGTAAGTGGAACAAATACATTTTTCTTCATGTAAGTGGAACAAATACTTTTTTCTTAATGTAAGTTGGGTTTAATAAACATGGACGTATACTTTTTCTTCATGTAAGTGGAACAAATACATTTTTCTTCATGTAAGTGGAACAAATACTTTTTTTTTAATGTAAGTTGGGTTTAATGAACATGGACGTATACTTTTTTCTTCATGTAAGTGGAACAAATACATTTTTCTTCATGTAAGTGGAACAAATACTTTTTTCTTAATGTAAGTTGGGTTTAATAAACATGGACGTATACTTTTTCTTCATGTAAGTGGAACAAATACTTTTTTCTTAATGTAAGTTGGGTTTAATGAACATGGACGTATACTTTTTCTTCATGTAAGTGGAACAAATACATTTTTCTTAATGTAAGTTGGGTTTAATAAACATGGACGTATACTTTTTCTTCATGTAAGTGGAACAAATACTTTTTTCTTAATGTAAGTTGGGTTTAATGAACATGTACGTATACTTTTTCTTCATGTAAGTGGAACAAATACTTTTTTCTTAATGTAAGTTGGGTTTAATGAACATGGACGTATACTTTTTCTTCATGTAAGTGGAACAAATACTTTTTTCTTAATGTAAGTTGGGTTTAATGAACATGGACGTATACTTTTTTCTTCATGTAAGTGGAACAAATACTTTTTTCTTAATGTAAGTTGGGTTTAATGAACATGTACGTATACTTTTTTCTTCATGTAAGTGGAACAAATTCTTTTTTCTTAATGTAAGTTGGGTTTAATAAACATGGACGTATACTTTTTCTTCATGTAAGTGGAACAAATACTTTTTTCTTAATGTAAGTTGGGTTTAATGAAGATGGACGTATACTTTTTTCTTCATGTAAGTGGAACAAATACATTTTTCTTAATGTAAGTTGGGTTTAATAAACATGGACGTATACTTTTTCTTCATGTAAGTGGAACAAATACTTTTTTCTTAATGTAAGTTGGGTTTAATGAACATGGACGTATACTTTTTCTTCATGTAAGTGGAACAAATACTTTTTTCTTAATGTAAGTTGGGTTTAATGAACATGGACGTATACTTTTTTCTTCATGTAAGTGGAACAAATACTTTTTTCTTAATGTAAGTTGGGTTTAATGAACATGTACGTATACTTTTTTCTTCATGTAAGTGGAACAAATACTTTTTTCTTAATGTAAGTTGGGTTTAATGAACATGGACGTATACTTTTTTCTTCATGTAAGTGGAACAAATACTTTTTTCTTAATGTAAGTTGGGTTTAATGAACATGGACGTATACTTTTTTCTTCATGTAAGTGGAACAAATACTTTTTTCTTAATGTAAGTTGGGTTTAATGAAGATGAACGTATACTTTTTTTCTTCATGTAAGTGGAACAAATACATTTTTCTTAATGTAAGTTGGGTTTAATGAACACGAACATATACTTTTTTTCTTCACCATTCACTTTATGTAAGTGGGCTTTAATAAGTGTGAACAATTGCTTTTTTCTCTGTGTGTGACTTTAATGAATGTAATAAACCACACATTCTAAAAACTATACAGCCTGTGTTCTTTCCTATAATATTGTTGAAAAGGGTAAATTGTTTTTCAAACGAGGTTTTTGTGGAAAAAAAAGGGTTCTCATTTGAAGCATGCACGCACACACACACACACACACACACACACACACACACACACACACACACACACACACACACACACACACACACACACACACACACACACACACACACACACACAGGGCTATTTCTTTAATTATTCCAAGAAAAAAGCTTTTTTTATTTTAACATCTATTAGGTATTAACGTTAGTGGGGCTCGTGGGATGTGATGCCAAAGAGTCATGTGATGCCTGGAGGTCTCGGTGCAAAGACTTAACCCTGACCTTTGACCTTTAGGTCGTAAATCAGGGGGCCCAACCCTTTAATCTGAAATGAGGTGTCTTAGTTTTCTGTCTCACACTCTTAAGGCTATGAAATTGGGCTATTAGTAAAAAAAAAAAGTAGAAAAGGGGGTGTTCACAATAATAGTAGTGTGGCATTCAGTCAGTGAGTTCGTCAATTTTGTGGAACAAACAGGTGTGAATCAGGTGTCCCCTATTTAAGGATGAAGCCAGCACCTGTTGAACCCGCTTTTCTCTTTGAAAGCCTGAGGAAAATGGGACGTTCAAGACATTGTTCAGAAGAACAGCGTAGTTTGATTAAAAAGTTGATTGGAGAGGGGAAAACTTATACACAGGTGCAAAAAATTATAGGCTGTTCATCTACAATGATCTCCAAAGCTTTAAAATGGACAACAAAAAAAAACAGAGACGCGTGGAAGAAAACGGAAAACAGCCATCAAAATGGATAGAAGAATAACCAGAATGGAAAAGGTTCACCCTGTCATGCCCGGCCCAGTTCCAGGCTTCAGTCCTTATTTTCCCTCTTTCTTTGGTTCTGCTCCTTCTGCCCCAGCCTTGTTTTATTAATTGTTACTTTCATCGTGTGTTTATTCTATGTTCTATTTTTGCTTTCTTTCTTTCTTTGTTACTCTTAGACTTTGGCCATGTTCCAGTTCCATTCTACTTTTGTTCTATCAGTCTGTGTTTTCATGGTTTATCATTTAGTTATTGTTTGCCTATTCTTGCTGTTCTCATTTCTGTTATGTAGTACTATGATGTCAGGTTTTGTTATCACTTAGTTTCTGTTTTTCTTATAGTTTTGTCTGTCTGTTCCACTTTAGTTTTGTCGTAGTGGTTAATTTCCTGTTATTCTGTTTATCATCCTCTGGTTTGCTTTTCGGTCCTGTTCAAGTTTAGATTCTTGTTCATGTTTTCTTTGTATGATCTTTAGTTGTCTTGTCTGTAATCTCTTCACTCCTCACTTGCACCTGCCTGTCATTCTCTCTTCGTCTGCAGTTCTTTCAGGTCTCTAGTATTCATGTCCAGTTTCATTTTTATCACAGTCTTCTTCTGATCACGGCACTCTCTTTCTGCACCTGCACTTTCTCATCACAGTTGGCCACGTCCAATGCGTCTGTCGTTTACTTGCCCATTTGCCTCTTAGTTTTTACCTGACCACACCCCCTTCCAGACCCGTCCTCTACCACCTGCACTTCATTATCCTATTACCACCTGTTCTTCTTTAAACTGCTTCAGTTCACTTCCTCCCTGCTCGTTTGTTGATTCACTCACTTACCAGCACTTTGTTCTCGTCCTGTTTATGCCAAGCCGTGTTTTTTTGACTCTGCTCTGTGTACCGGATCCTGCTTTTTGCCTCAGCTCTGATAACTCTGTTCGCTCGTGTACTGACCCTGCTTGTTTTTGACCACGTCCTCTGTCTTGTCCCTGCCTGGTACTTTTGCTCCATGGACTGCCTTCCTGTTACTGTCTGTATTAAACCATCCTTTAATCATATGTCCTGTTGTGAGCCTGCATTTGTGTACAGCCTCTGTCTGTGTCTCACCTCCGCTCAGCCCTGTCAGAACATATGAGCCAGACATGGACGCAGCGGGCTCAAACATGGTCGACAGGAACCAGGGAGCCGACACCATCAAAACGATTTTTGATGACATTCAGTTTTTGTGTGTGTGTGTGTGTTTCCGGGACTGCTACTCTCCGAAGTTTGATTTTCTAGAGCGGGCATGGGAACTTTTGGAAGCAAATGTTTGGCTTTATGAACTTTTCCCTGATCTGCAGGACCTGGACACAATTTTTTCTGGCGAAAGACTTCCCGATTGGATAAAACATCCTGACGCCCACCTGTATTCTCAACACCTGCCCTCTGATGACGACACTTAGTGGAGCGTCTGTGATGAAGATGACGATGATGATTCTTCAGAGACAGAGCAGTTAGCACTCCAGGACACGGTTAATGTGTTATTTAAGATACAGGACTTATTTTTTGAATACCAGGACAATCCGAGTTGACAGAACCGACGTCACGTTCTGTCGGCCCTTGACCAGCTTTTACAAGCCGAGTCAGACGTGGTCCACTCTTTTCCAGAACTTATTAACATAAAGTCTCTTTTTAAGCAGGTTCCTCTGTGCATTGAGGATCCAATTGATTTTTTGTTTGAATCGGACATCACCACCGCCTGTTCAACCGAACCACAGTACATAACTATTTCGGAAGCAGCCTGGTACGCATCAGTGCAAAAACTGGCCGCATCATCCCAGCCGGAGAAACCGGGATCACAGCCACGCTCAGCACCCATTCTGGCCCCTTCACGGGCACCACCTAAGCCTGTGCTGCATAAGACTCATGTGGATTCCACACGCCCGCCACGGGCCGAAGCGGAGCCGGTCTCCACCGTTTTGATGTCATCAGCGCGTTGGCACCAGGAAGCCCCAACCGTGCTCACGTCTTGGACTTCCCCATGCTTGTTTTCTCTGCATCTCCCTGAAGCCTACCACCTGTACCAGCCCTTCGAAAGTCACGTGCACCTGTGCCACGAAAGACAGCGGCACCTGCGGCTGAGCCAGTCTCTGCGCGCACCGCGCCAGCAGCACCTGCGGCTGAACCAGTCTCTGCCCGCACCGCGCCAGCAGCACCTGTGGCTGCACCAGTCTCTGCCTGCTCAGCGCCAGTGGCACCTGCAGCTGAACCAGAGTCCACGCACAGTGCACCAGCGGCACCTGTGGCTCAACCAGCCTCCTCAGCTCAGAAGCTCTGGGAAATAGTCAAATAGCCATGGTTATGAATTTACAAGATCCCAGGCTTGCTCAAGATAATCAAACTTCTCTCTCGGAGCATAACAGTCACGAAAAAATAAAAATAAAAATGAGAGGTCAGAAAATATCGTCTTCATCACCTCAATATCTGGGAGCACAGCATTAGTGTCCATGGCAGGAGTGGAGCTTGTGGGTTCCATCAGGACAGGCGGCTGCCCAGCACCCGGAGCGGCTGGCCCGCAATGCAAACTCCCAGACTAGGCTTTGGTGGAAGAGAAATCATGGTCTTTATTCCAGGCTTGGTTTCGGTACACATGTGGTCAGTCAGCACAGCAGAAGTACCAACAGGATTAGGCAGAGACACAGTCATGAACGAGCAGGGGTCAGAGGCACGAGCAATCACAGACATCTGGGATGAGGCAAACGGCGCAGTCAAGGAAACACAGAGCAGGATTCAAAACATGGTAGAACCAGTGGTGGGCACAGATAGCCAAAAAATTAACTTCAATAACAGATAATCAGATAACTGAAAAGTTATCTTTGATAAAGATAAAACGATAAACCACTCAAAAATGAAGTTACAGATAACCAATAAATTCCAGTATTGTCTCTGGTACATTTACAACTACTAACAAGCTGAATTTGAGTTTTAACAACACAATCGCTTTTGGAAGCATCAAAAGCGACAACAGACCCAAACAATGAGTCAGCACTTCTGTCTTTGAGCATCTTGTCCCCTGCTGGAAGCTCCTGTTTACTATATGGCTTCCAGCACAGACGCAAGATGAGGAGCACTATGAAGCTCAACTCTCTACTCAGTCACAATGCTGCCATCAGGCTACATATTTGTTTAATATGCGCTTTGAATGACATATCCTGATCAAAAATGACTCCAAGATTTCTCACAGTATTACTCGAGGTCAGGGTAATGCCATCCAGAGTAAGGATCTGATTAGACACCATGTTTCTAAGATTTGTGGGGCCAAGTACAATAACTTCAGTTTTATCTGAGTTTAAAAGCAGGAAATTAGAGGTCATCCATGTCTTTATGTCTGTAAGACAATCCTGCAGTTTAGCTAATTGGTGTGTGTCCTCTGGCTTCATGGATAGATAAATCAATCAATCAATCAATCAATTTTTTTTATATAGCGCCAAATCACAACAAACAGTTGCCCCAAGGCGCTTTATATTGTAAGGCAAGGCCATACAATAATTATGTAAAACCCCAACGGTCAAAACGACCCCCTGTGAGCAAGCACTTGGCTACAGTGGGAAGGAAAAACTCCCTTTAACAGGAAGAAACCTCCAGCAGAACCAGGCTCAGGGAGGGGCAGTCTTCTGCTGGGACTGGTTGGGGCTGAGGGAGAGAACCAGGAAAAAGACATGCTGTGGAGGGGAGCAGAGATCGATCACTAATGATTAAATGCAGAGTGGTGCATACAGAGCAAAAAGAAAAGAAACAGTGCATCATGGGAACCCCCCAGCAGTCTACGTCTATAGCAGCATAACTAAGGGATGGTTCAGGGTCACCTGATCCAGCCCTAACTATAAGCTTTAGCAAAAAGGAAAGTTTTAAGCCTAATCTTAAAAGTAGAGAGGGTGTCTGTCTCCCTGATCTGAATTGGGAGCTGGTTCCACAGGAGAGGAGCCTGAAAGCTGAAGGCTCTGCCTCCCATTCTACTCTTACAAACCCTAGGAACTACAAGTAAGCCTGCAGTCTGAGAGCGAAGCGCTCTATTGGGGTAATATGGTACTACGAGGTCCCTAAGATAAGATGGGACCTGATTATTCAAAACCTTATAAGTAAGAAGAAGAATTTTAAATTCTATTCTAGAATTAACAGGAAGCCAATGAAGAGAGGCCAATATGGGTGAGATATGCTCTCTCCTTCTAGTCCCCGTCAGTACTCTAGCTGCAGCATTTTGAATTACTGAAGGCTTTTTAGGGAACTTTTAGGACAACCTGATAATAATGAATTACAATAGTCCAGCCTAGAGGAAATAAATGCATGAATTAGTTTTTCAGCATCACTCTGAGACAAGACCTTTCTGATTTTAGAGATATTGCGTAAATGCAAAAAAGCAGTCCTACATATTTGTTTAATATGCACTTTGAATGACATATCCTGATCAAAAATGACTCCAAGATTTCTCACAGTATTACTAGAGGTCAGGGTAATGCCATCCAGAGTAAGGATCTGGTTAGACACCATGTTTCTAAGATTTGTGGGGCCAAGTACAATAACTTCAGTTTTATCTGAGTTTAAAAGCAGGAAATTAGAGGTCATCCATGTCTTTATGTCTGTAAGACAATCCTGCAGTTTAGCTAATTGGTGTGTGTCCTCTGGCTTCATGGATAGATAAAGCTGGGTATCATCTGCGTAACAATGAAAATTTAAGCAATACCGTCTAATAATACTGCCTAAGGGAAGCATGTATAAAGTGAATAAAATTGGTCCTAGCACAGAACCTTGTGGAACTCCATAATTAACTTTAGTCTGTGAAGAAGATTCCCCATTTACATGAACAAATTGTAATCTATTAGACAAATATGATTCAAACCACCGCAGCGCAGTGCCTTTAATACCTATGGCATGCTCTAATCTCTGTAATAAAATTTTATGGTCAACAGTATCAAAAGCAGCACTGAGGTCTAACAGAACAAGCACAGAGATGAGTCCACTGTCCGAGGCCATAAGAAGATCATTTGTAACCTTCACTAATGCTGTTTCTGTACTATGATGAATTCTAAAACCTGACTGAAACTCTTCAAATAGACCATTCCTCTGCAGATGATCAGTTAGCTGTTTTACAACTACCCTTTCAAGAATTTTTGAGAGAAAAGGAAGGTTGGAGATTGGCCTATAATTAGCTAAGATAGCTGGGTCAAGTGATGGCTTTTTAAGTAATGGTTTAATTACTGCCACCTTAAAAGCCTGTGGTACATAGCCAACTAACAAAGATAGATTGATCATATTTAAGATCGAAGCATTAAATAATGGTAGGGCTTCCTTGAGCAGCCTGGTAGGAATGGGGTCTAATAAACATGTTGATGGTTTGGATGAAGTAACTAATGAAAATAACTCAGACAGAACAATCGGAGAGAAAGAGTCTAACCAAATACCGGCATCACTGAAAGCAGCCAAAGATAACGATACGTCTTTGGGATGGTTATGAGTAATTTTTTCTCTAATAGTTAAAATTTTGTTAGCAAAGAAAGTCATGAAGTCATTACTAGTTAAAGTTAATGGAATACTCAGCTCAATAGAGCTCTGACTCTTTGTCAGCCTGGCTACAGTGCTGAAAAGAAACCTGGGGTTGTTCTTATTTTCTTCAATTAGTGATGAGTAGAAAGATGTCCTACCTTTACGGAGGGCTTTTTTATAGAGCAACAGACTCTTTTTCCAGGCTAAGTGAAGATCTTCTAAATTAGTGAGACGCCATTTCCTCTCCAACTTACGGGTTATCTGCTTTAAGCTACGAGTTTGTGAGTTATACCACGGAGTCAGGCACTTCTGATACTCTATCTCACTTACAGAGTTTAGGTAGCTCTGTACTGTGTTGTTATATGGCATTAGAGAACATAAAGAAGGAATCATATCCTTAAACCTAGTTACAGCGCTTTCTGAAAGACTTCTAGTGTAATGAAACTTATTCCCCACTGCTGGGTAGTCCATCAGAGTAAATGTAAATGTTATTAAGAAATGATCAGACAGAAGGGAGTTTTCAGGGAATACTGTTAAGTCTTCAATTTCCATACCATAAGTCAGAACAAGATCTAAGATATGATTAAAGTGGTGGGTGGACTCATTTACATTTTGAGCAAAGCCAATAGAGTCTAATAATAGATTAAATGCAGTGTTGAGGCTGTCATTCTCAGCATCTGTGTGGATGTTAAAATCGCCCACTATAATCATCTTATCTGAGCTAAGCACTAAGTCAGACAAAAGGTCTGAAAATTCACAGAGAAACTCACAGTAACGACCAGGTGGACGATAGATAATAACAAATAAAACTGGTTTTTGGGACTTCCAATTTGGATGGACAAGACTAAGAGTCAAGCTTTCAAATGAATTAAAGCTCTGTCTGGGTTTTTGATTAATTAATAAGCTGGAATGGAAGATTGCTGCTAATCCTCCGCCTCGGCCCGTGCTACGAGCATTCTGGCAGTTAGTGTGACTCGGGGGTGTTGACTCATTTAAACTAACATATTCATCCTGCTGTAACCAGGTTTCTGTAAGGCAGAATAAATCAATATGTTGATCAATTATTATATCATTTACCAACAGGGACTTAGAAGAGAGTACAAAGTGTACAAAGACAACAATCTGGCAGGGAAGTGAAGGGCTGTGAGGTTTAAATACAGGTGGGCTAATCAGGATGTGAGATCAGGAACAGGTGGCGTTAATGAGGTGAGGAAAGATCTAGGAAGGGTGTGGCTAGTGAACAAAGATAATACTTGGGCAAGATTGTGAGGAGGGGAGTGCACAAAGTGGAGTGATGTAATAGACAAAGACACATGAGCTGGTGTCAAGAGTGTGAGTGAAAGAAACGAGGCAGGTTCAGTGAACACAACCAAATATGAGCGAGGGCAGGAGTGTGGAGTGGAAACAAATGGCAAAAAAAAAACAAAAAACAGAACAGTTAAAACAGAAATCAGGGACAGAATAGACACTGCAGATGATCAGTTAGCTGTTTTACAACTACCCTTTCAAGAATTTTTGAGAGAAAAGGAAGGTTGGAGATTGGCCTATAATTAGCTAAGATAGCTGGGTCAAGTGATGGCTTTTTAAGTAATGGTTTAATTACTGCCACCTTAAAAGCCTGTGGTACATAGCCAACTAACAAAGATAGATTGATCATATTTAAGATCGAAGCATTAAATAATGGTAGGGCTTCCTTGAGCAGCCTGGTAGGAATGGGGTCTAATAAACATGTTGATGGTTTGGATGAAGTAACTAATGAAAATAACTCAGACAGAACAATCGGAGAGAAAGAGTCTAACCAAATACCGGCATCACTGAAAGCAGCCAAAGATAACGATATGTCTTTGGGATGGTTATGAGTAATTTTTTCTCTAATAGTTAAAATTTTGTTAGCAAAGAAAGTCATGAAGTCATTACTAGTTAAAGTTAATGGAATACTCAGCTCAATAGAGCTCTGACTCTTTGTCAGCCTGGCTGAGGCACTGTCCCTGATCGCCACGCGATGTTGCAGAGGCGTGTCAGCCAAGACAGTCCCACAACATCCAGAGACTTAAGATACTCAGGATGGATTTCATCCACCCCAGGAGCCTTGCCACCGAGGAGCTTTCTAACCACCTCTGTGACTTCTGCCTGGGTAATGGATGAGTCCGCCTCTGGGTCCCCTGTCTCTGCTTCCTCTTCAGAAGATGTGACGATGGGATTGAGGAGATCCTTGAAGTACTCCTTCCACCGCCCAACAACATTCCCAGTCAGGGTCAACAGCTCCCCACCCGCACCGTAAACAGTGCCAGTGGAGAGCTGCTTCCACCTCCTGAGGCGTCGGACGGTTTGCCAGAATCTCTTCGATGCCGACTGATAGTCCTCCTCCATAGCCTCCCCGAACTCCTCCCAGACCCGAGTTTTTACCTCTGCGACCGCACGGGCTGCGGCATGCTTGGCCTGCCGGTACCTGTCAGCTGCCTCTGGGGTCCAACCTACCAACAAAGATAAGTAGGACTCCTTCTTCAGCTTGACGGCATCCCTTACTTCCGGTGTCCACCACCGGGTTTCGGGGATTGCCGCCGCGACAGGCACCAGAGACCTTGCGACCACAGCTACGAGCGTCCGCATCAACAATGGAGGTGGAGAACATGGTCCACTCGGACTCCATGTCTCCAACCTCCCCTGGGATCTGGGAGAAGCTCTCCCGGAGGTGGGAGTTGAAGACCTCCCTGACAGAGGGTTCCGCCAGTCGTTCCCAGCAGACACTTCCACGGCAAAACTGAGACAAAATGAGCCCCAGGTTTAAAAGGATCAAAGACTGAAGACTGTCAGGACTTCTACGCAAAAATGAGACAAAATGAGCCCCAGGTTAAAAAGGATCAAAGCCTGAAGACTGTCAGGACTTCCACGGCAAAATTGAGACAAAATGAGCCCCAGGTTCAAAAGGATCAAAGACTGTCAGGACTTCCACGGCAAAATTGAGACAAAATGAGCCCCAGGTTAAAAAGGATCAAAGCCTGAAGACTGTCAGGACTTCCACGGAAAAACTAAGACAAAATGAGCCCCAGGTTTAAAAGGATCAAAGACTAAAGACTGTCAGGACTTCCACAGCAAAAATGAGACAAAATGAGCCCCAGGTTAAAAGGATCAAAGACTGTCAGGACTTCCATGGTGTCAGAGTTGTTCAGAGTTGGACCTGAAAAGAACAACTGTTTACTCACACAGAAATGATCACGCAAGAGACACTGAATTTCTTTGTCCTGTACAGGAGAGGACAAACGAGAAGCTCCTTCAGAAAGATCTGTCGTCTGTCCTCAAGGTCCCACCCATTTGCCTCTCCTTTTATTGAATATCGTTACATACAGCATATAGGAGTGACAGTATCACAAAACAATGGAAAGACACAAAGTCTGGTCTCACATTGATATGAAAACTGTTATGGCTTTTGAGCCCTCAGTCTCCTAAGCTTTCCATAACAATGTCCAGCCCTTGAACCGTGTTCCAGTTACAATGCTCTTCTTCAAGGCTGAACCATTAATCAAAAGTACACATCTGTGATTAGCCAATCATGACCCTAGCCAACCAGTCTGACATTCTGGCAAAACAATCTGCACATTGAATGGTCAAAGATCATCTGCTCACTGTTTGATAGTCTTAATGATCACTTGAACCATTCAGCGTATATGATTGCTTTTGACACTAAGTAATTATTTAAAGGAATAATGGTACATGAACTTTCACACATGCATATATGTATATATGAAAAATAGAGAACAGAATCAAAGACATGATTACAGAGAGTACATCAAAGTGAAGACATTAATATTTGATAATACATATATTGACAATATAGAGAAAAACCCTGTCATTCTTCCCCCCTGTTTATCGAATTTAATATCTACACGCCTAACATTATCATTGTAGAAACATCAAAAACTTACAGTGTACTTAACCACCAGTTAAGTCCCTGTCGGGACGGGGTGACATAATTCAGTCTCCGATAGCAATAACGCAACATAGTAATGGTCCAACAATAAGCCATCAACTGTGGTGGAAATCATCCGTTGAGCCATTGATCAAGCAAGAGGAATCATACAACAAATCATAACACGTAGTAAGTCAATTCAGTGGTTTCCATCAGATACATACCCGTAGAACACCATTTCTTTGTCAATCGAACAGTCATAAATTAAATCATGTCACTGAGTTTCAAAATCTTTGATTAATAAACAGTGGATTGGTATGATCCCGATAACCTGCATCATGAATTATTCTTAATCCTCTTTCATTTTTTTTTTCTGTCTCTAAGGTTGAATAATGGTTGTACTGCAGTGTTGTAGTTATTGCCCTATACTTCAGCACCATAAGTCAAGTAAGGCGCAATCAGTGTGCAACACAGAGTATGTAGTGCTTTCTCTTGACTATGTTGGATATGTGCTGTCGAGTTGATCCTGACATCGATGACCACACCTAACGACTTGTTCTCTCTGACAGGTTCTACATTTACTCCTTGTATGCGTGAATGCATTTGTTCATCCTTTTTATTGTTGTGTGGGCTGCTGAAGAGGAGGTACTGCTGGCCCACCACCAGTGGGCGCCCTGCCTGAAGTGCGGGCTTCAGGCACGAGAGGGCACAGCTGCCTCACAGGAGCAGTCGGGAGTGACAGCTGTCACTCATCACCACCTCATCACCAGCTGTCACTCATCACCACCACTTCATCATCCACAATAAAAGCCGGGCAGCAACTCCACCTCCCTGCCAAGATATCGTTCTACCCGTCAAGTAAAACTCTCAGCCGGTTTTGGTGCCGAACTGAATATTTTTGCAGGCGCTCCTGTTGACTAATCCGCAGCTGGAGGCTGGGTTTGTAGATTGTGGAGGAGACAACACTCTTCGCTCCTCACACCCCATTTGGATAAGTGTTAAAGATTTTATATATATATTTTTTTTTATCACTGTTAAACATTTGTACCTTTGTCTTCTTTTTCATGAAAATGTTATTGTGCTGTTTTGCACCAGTCTTAAGATAACCCTGAGAATGCACATATTATTCAACTTCGTTTTAGCATGCTGGGGTCAGTCTGAACTGGGAGTAAAGAACTGGAGGTTATTTTGACCGTTGTGAATTTATGGCCTTGTGATATGTGATGCTTAGTGTGAAGAACAGGACACTCTAGGCAGATGCAGAACAGATGATAAGTGCAACAAACGAACGGGATGTGCTGACCTTCGACGATAAGATTAAAGGAAAGAAACTGTTTTTCCTTACAGCTGCACTTATTGACGTATGTGTTTATGTCACGGGAAGAAACTTGTCATGCGCTGTTTACCCCCCCCCTTAGGACAAGTTTCACAATGTGGGTAGGGCTTTCTCCTAATAAAAAGAGTGAGCATGCGCAACAGTCCTCAGTGCTTTCAGTGGTACTACGTGTACGGACTGTTTGCAATCCTCGCGAGCTAAATTTGACTTTCTGTCTCACTGGTGTTTCTTGACTCTGTTTGTCTTGTTAAAGGTTTTAAGAATGTTTGGAGGCGAAAATACCCAACATTGACTGGGGGCTCGTCCGGGATCTCAACAACACCGGAGGTGTCCGGCGGAGGTCGTCAAGTCCAGACGAAAATCCTTGGCCAAGGTCCGATCGATTGATCGTGTCTGCAATTGTCGACCGCCGGTGGCATCGTCTGGTTGACAAGATTTTCCCGAAGAAGACAGACAGGAAGTCGAGTCAGTGAGTAAAATTTCTTTGTAACAGTACTGAGTGAGTGGTGATCAGATCACATAAACAGTTAAATTCCGCAAGCGATGATACAGAATCGTCTGTTAATGAAACACAGTTAAACTCCGGAAGGAGGGTGCGGACTCCTCTGTTTTATATACGCGTACCGGTAGGGAATAAAAGTGATCACATAAACAGTTAAACTCCGTAAACGATGGCGTGGAATCGTCTGTTAATGTAAAGCAGTTAAACTCCGCGAGGAGGGCGGACTCCTCTACGGTTGCGAGGGACGCACGTAGTGAAATTCCGGAAGGAGGGTACGGACTCCTCTGTTTTAATACGAAGTAATACCGGTTTTTGAGAATAAAACTGTGAGAGTGTAATACTTTGGACAACATAAGTGACAACCGTGTGTGTGGAAGCAAAGGCAAGTGATTCCGCTTCCTACGGGGAGGTGAAAGGAATCAACCACACGACGGCAAATTAATTGTCACGTCCAAAGAAAGTGAAAACTTCAGATTTAGAACACCCTAGGTGTGCCCCCGTCTGAAGTCCAAATTATAACAAGGGATAATAAAAATGGGGGGTAAGATGTCTAAAAATAAGGAAAATTTATCAACTGACGACTGGAAATTTATGGAAGCAAAAAATCCAAAAGCAACAAAGAAATTGGGGACCTGGATAAATAAACATGACTTTGACGGACGACTGAACCTGACTAGTATTCAGAAGTTGAAGGAAAGGTTAGAAAAGGAACATAAAGGTGATGAGAAAAAAAAAAAAACAGCAATGGGGCAGATTTAGTGGCGTTTTGGGAGGAGGAAGCAGAGAAAAGGAGACTAGAAAAAATGAGGAAAAAGAAAGGAGTAGGGAAAGCAGAGGAAGATGTAATAGTACAACAAGAACCACAAGAACCTCAGAAACAGGTGGCAGGACCGTCTGGAAAATCATTATATCCTCAGGTAGAGGACGAACCACAGCATTATGACTTAGCAGTAGGACCAAAAATAAATTATACTGAAATTACCAGGACAGCTCAGAAAGAAGGAGAGCCATGGACAGAGTTTAGATGCAGATTTGAGAGTGTATTTAAGGTCCACAGTGGCATAATGCCAGGAACACCAGTGTATGAACAACAATTGAAAAACGCTCTGATCCAGCAATCCAACAAGGATATAAAAGCTTGGATACAGAAACATTGGATTGGACTGCCAACAGGCACATTGGAAGAAACACACACCCACTGTTGTCATGCAGAAGAAGTCTTAAAGCAGAAAAAGACAGGTAACAGCGACAAAGGAGTGTATGTAGAAAGACAATGGAGGAAACAGGCAGACCATGGACACATTGTGTAGATTTGGTAAAAATGTACATAAACATAACTAGTACCATGGGGTTGACACCGTATGAAACATTGTTTGGCAGAAAATACCGATTGCCATATTATAGGCAAATTTGGGATGTACCTGAGGAAGCCAATTTGGCAGATTACATGAGGAAGATGTTAGAAAGACAACGAGGGAGAGTTTCAAACACTGATGATCCCATTTCTCCACAGGATGACCCTAAAGTGGTACCTGGAGACTGGGTGTTGATAAGAAGCATCAAGAGAAAACACTGGCATTCACCTAAGTGGGAAGGGCCCCATCAAGTACTACTCACAACACCCACAGCTTTGAAAATTGGGGAAAGAAGTACATGGATTCATTTAACTCACTGTAAGAAAGTCATTTCTGCAGACACAGACAAACAGTAAGAGCAGTAGGATAAGACTAATAATAGTGTGTGAGCTTGGTGTTAAGATCCAGGCTAGACACGAAAGCTAGCAGAAGACATTAAGAAGCCACTGTTCTGAACATAGGTGTGCTGTAGTGTGCAGAAATGGCAAAAGAAAAAAACGAAAAGAACGAGGGTTCCTGGACCCCATGGACAGTATCCATTGACCAAATTGACTAAGATTAAACCTTTATTTTCAAGCAAAGTGGGCATGCTAACCATACATGTGTAAACTTGACAGGGACAAGTAAGACTTTGGGTAGCTTAAACCACACTGCCTGGTGTAAGGATGTGGTCCATAGTACTCCCACATTCAAACCTGTCAGTAGGAGTGACGTATGGTGGTGGTGTGGCGATAACAGAATTTTTGACAGACTGCCAAGAAATGTGTCAGGTTATTGTGATTGTTACCAGTTAAAGCCATGCCCATGACACCTGAAGAAGTCATGACATATACAGCCTCTCTCATTCCTGAAGACTGGCAGAAAGGCATAATCAGACATAGAGTAAAAAGAGATTGGAAAGGAGTGGGAGATCCAACATATATTGATGCGATAGGAGTCCCCAGAGGAGTGCCTGACGAGTATAAACTGGCTGATCAGATAGCAGCTGGATTCGAATCCTCCATCTGTTGGTGGTGTTCAATTAATAAGAACGTAGACAGAATAAACTACATCCACTACAATGTGCAGAAATTAGGAAATTGGACTGAGGAAGGATTTAAGGCTGTCCATTCGCAGTTAGAAGCCACGTCCCTTATGGCCTTCCAGAACCGTATTGCTCTGGATATGTTGTTGGCAGAAAAAGGAGGTGTTTGTGCCATGTTCGGAGAACAATGCTGCACATTCATTCCCAACAACACAGCTGCAGATGGCAGTCTCACTCAAGCCATCGACGGGTGAGGACGTTGAACAGGAAGATGAAAGAGCACAGTGGAGTAAACACCGAAGGCTGGGATTGGTGGCTGGAAGGGATGGGAAAATGGAGGTCTTTGATTTCTTCACTATTAGTGTCTATAGCAGTATTTGCTGCGATTCTAACATTGTGTGGATGTTGTTGTATTCCATGTCTTCGAGGCCTTGTAAATAGAATGATAACCACAGCAATAGGTCCAGGACCAGGACGGGGACCAGCTTCATATCCACTCCTGGGGCAAAACGACGACAAAGAGGAAGAGGGCTCTCATGACCTGTACCCAGACCAATGGAAGTATGATGACCCAGACACCGATGATGATGACAATGATGACATAACCTCTGGGGTGTAAGCCTGTAGAACATACCATGATGAACCTCTTAGTGAAAATCTCAAAAGAAGTGCTAAGCTAGGTGATGCCTACTATATGTTTCACAAGCGATAACAGGAGGGAAATGTTAAAGATTTTATATATATATATATTTTTATCACTGTTAAACATTTGTACCTTTGTCTTCTTTTTCATGAAAACGTTATTGTGCTGTTTTGCACCAGTCTTAAGATAACCCTGAGAATGCACATATTATTCAACTTCGTTTTAGCATGCTGGGGTCAGTCTGAACTGGGAGTAAAGAACTGGAGGTTATTTTGACCGTTGTGAATTTATGGCCTTGTGATATGTGATGCTTAGTGTGAAGAACAGGACACTCTAGGCAGATGCAGAACAGATGATAAGTGCAACAAACGAATGGGATGTGCTGACCTTCGACGATAAGATTAAAGGAAAGAAACTGTTTTTCCTTACAGCTGCACTTATTGACGTATGTGTTTATGTCACGGGAAGAAACTTGTCATGCGCTGTTTACCCCCCCTTAGGACAAGTTTCACAATGTGGGTAGGGCTTTCTCCTAATAAAAAGAGTGAGCATGCGCAACAGTCCTCAGTGCTTTCAGTGGTACTACGTGTACGGACTGTTTGCACTCCTCGCGGGCTAAATTTGACTTTCTGTCTCACTGGTGTTTCTTGACTCTGTTTGTCTTGTTAAAGGTTTTAAGAATGTTTGGAGGCGAAAATACCCAACAATAAGTAGTCACTTAGGCGCCGCACGTTTATTGTTCTGGTGTTAGAGGTGGAGATTTCCCCACAAAAGGAACTGAACTGTGTGCTGACTGTTTTGCTGAGTGCACACTCACCCACCATAAACTGTTTCTGCTTCCTGCCAGCAGTACCAGGGCTGACAGCTGGAGACGGTGGCCACCTGGGGATTCGGGACTTGGCGGCTCCAGTGTGCTCCAGATCCATCGGCAGATGGAAATCGTGTGGGAACCGGCTCTTCTCTGGACAGACATCTTCTATCCTCGAGCCTGCCCACACGTCACCTTTGTATATTGACTGGATTCTAAATCTGTGATTGTCTGTATTCCATTGTGCACATTCACAACAGTAAATTCTTATCTTTTGGTTCATCCATTGTCCCTTCATTTACGCCCCCTGTTGTGGGTCCGTGTCACTACACTTTCCCAACATTTATAGTTTCCAAATAACATTATTTTAGTTTCTTAGACCAACTTAGTGACAGTTTGTTCATATCGAATTGAACCAACTCTTCAACTGTATCATCTTCGATCCCAGATCATCTAATAATCGTTACAAATTATCTCCTGAACAAAATAAGTTCGTATCATCTGCAAATTCGCTCTAAACAGATCTGAGACTTTACATAAATCATTGATATACAATATGCATAACTTACAAGGTCTGTCCAAAAAGTATCGGACCTTTTTATTTTTTTCAAAAACCATATCAATCAATCAATCAATTTTTTTTTTATATAGCGCCAAATCACAACAAACAGTTGCCCCAAGGCGCTTTATATTGTAAGGCAAGGCCATACAATAATGATGTAAAACCCCAACGGTCAAAACGACCCCCTGTGAGCATATGGATTTGAATCACGTGTGATTGCATCAGCCAAGCTTGAACCTTCGTGCGCATGCATGAGTTTTTTCATGCCTGTCGGTTGTGTCATTTGCCTGTGAGCAGGCTTTGTGTGAGCACTGGTCCACCCCTCTCATCGTTTTTTTATTGTGAATAAATGTCTGAACGATTTGGAGCTTTGCTGCATCAATTTGTTTCCAGAAACTGTGAGAGACCTCCAGGTGGACACCGTTCGGAAAATTAATATGGCTTTCAGGGACGATTTTATGGGGATTACACAGATTAAGGAGTGTTACTGCCGCTTTAAGGACAGCCCACAATGTCTGAGAGTGCGCCGCGCTCCGAGCGCCGATCGACAGTCTCAAACCCCGCTGAAACAACCAGATCATTTCCAACATGAAGGCTTTGTTGATCCGGGACGTCGTCTGACTTTCACAAAAAGGCAGAAGGCGTGGACATCAGCACTTTTTTGGCACATTCCACTGTTACAGGAGTTTTTTTCATGGAAAGAAAAGCGGAGGGATGTGCCACGGAGCCATTCATTACGCGGCACAAAACCACCTCCATGTTGGTCTCTCAGGACGGCTTTCAGGTGGATTTCAGACGGCTGTCGGTTGCTTTTCAGTCGTGTGATTATCCGAGAAATTGAGCATGAGCTGGACATGCCCCAACATGTCCTGTGAGGCTTCATCATGGCGTTGCTTTGCGCGATGCGGCTCCACCGCGTCGCGCGGAACTCCTCCGCACGTCTGTCTCAATGTGCCGAAAAAGTGCTGATGTCCACGTCTTTTCACAATTTCTGTGCTAGTCAGATGACATACCGGATCAAGACAGCGTCCAGTTTAGAAATGAACGGCACATTCCACTGTTACAGGAGTTTTTGTCATGGAAAAAGGAGCGGAGTTCCGCACGTCCCGGATCAACAAAGCCTTCACGTTGGAAATGATCTGGTTGTTTCAGCGGGGTTTGAGCCTGTCAATCGGCGCTCGTAGCGCGGCGCGCTCTCAGACGCTGTGGGCCGTCCTTAAAGCGGCAGTAACACAATCCCCATAAAATTGTCCCTGAAAGCCATATTAATTTTCCAAAGGGTGTCCACCTGGAGGTCTCTCACAGTTTCTGGAAAGAAATTGATGCAGCAAAGCTCCAAATCGCTCAGACATTTATTTGCAATAAAAAAACGACAAGAGGGGTGGACCACTGTTCACACAAAGCCTGCTCACAGGTGAATAACGCAACCGACAGGCGTGAAAAAACTCACGCATGCGCACGAAGGTTCAAGCTTGGCTGATGCAATCACACGTGATTCAAATCCATATGGTTTTTGAAAAAAATAAAAAGGTCAGATACTTTTCTCACAGACCTCGTATAACTTTGGTGCCTACACAGAACCCTGAGGAACTCCACAAATGACACAAACTCTATGTGTTTATTAATCGCTTCTATTGCACCTTAACCTATATTGACTATCATTAAGCAGGTTGCGTTGTACAGTAATCTGTTATTGCAAAGTTTTTCTGCTGTTTTTGAGAAGACACATGCATATAGTTAGTAAAGATGCTTGTCACCAAATTTGAATAAATGTATCCCTTCCTTCTGGTCTGAATTATAACGTGGTTCATATTTTTTTTCATACCACCACACAGTAAACACCACAATCACAGCAATAATTGTCAAAATCATCAGGGTGCGTAATTTGCAGCCTGCTCGGACAGCAAAATCCCCCTGTCATGAGGTTTTCTCTCTCTCTTTTTTTTTTCTTTGTCCTAGGGACAGAGAGAGAGACAACAGTTCTGGTCTTGAAGATGTCTTCTTTCTTTGGTGACAGTTCAAAAGGTTCAATTTGTCTGGGCTTAGGGGCTGAAGGTGATAGTTCACAGTCTCAGTTCTGCTCAGCAAGGGACTGAGGGAATCTGGAACTCTTTTTATGTTAGTTCCCTTCAGCTGTAGTGAATAAATCTGTACTATCATCAGTATGTGTAAAGCATGTTGCAAGTGGAATTAAAATAATGTGTCATGTACTCTGTCCTGTGCCCTGTTCTTGACGTTTTCTTTAAACACAGGTGCACAGAAATAGAATAGGATTGTCTCCCGTTCTCAAAGATGCAGTTTTGTCTGCTTCTTTTCTCCTGGTCTGGTCACGTCAGTGCTCTTATTTCAAGCTTGTAGTATGTCTGCTTCTTATCCTGGTTCAAGTTGACAGGCCTTTCCTCGGTCACAACTGGTTTCTCATCTGCTTCAGGCAGGACCTTGGCACCTGCTTCAGCCTCTGGTCTTTGTTCACTCCTGGTCACTCTCTGTCTCTGTTGTGATGCGCTTCCAGCTGTTGCTGGGCCTATAGGCCATCAGCCGACACTGTTACACGTCGCTCCCCTTGTCTTGTTCGGGATCTTTCAGGTATCTTTGTCTTTTACAGTGGAATAGATGCACCCAAGATGACCTTTCTGCAATTTTCACGGCAGTGGGGGTGGTTAGCAGCACCTGGAATGGACCTTCCCACCTCAGAGATGACCAGTTCTTCCTCTTAATAGTCTTAATCAGCACCCAGTCGCCGATCTGGATCTGACCCTCAGGGTCCTGCACAGAAATAGGAGCGTCTGGTATCGTGTTAGAATGTACAACATTCTTATGGGACAATACTCGTCTCATGTAATCAACTAATTCCTCATCCTCACTATCAGGCCCAGCTATCTTCTGTAAGTCTGGTATTCTATAGGGCCTGCCATACAAAATTTAGAATGGCTTAAGGCCAGTCGCTAGTTTGCTAGCAGCTAGTCATGAGCTGGGTGTTATATGCATGTACAATTTCACCAAATTAAAAAAAAAACAATAAACTCAGGTTTTATTTTTTTTTCCACAATGCATTTTCCTGAGCTTACTTTTAATTGTTCCATTTGTTCTTGTTGTGTGGGCCGCTGAAGAGGAGGTACTGCTGGCCCACAACCACCAGAGGGCACCCTGCCTGGAGTGCGGGCTCCAGGCACAAGAGGGCGCCGCCTCCTCACAGGAGCAGCCGGGGTGACAGCTGTCACTTATTACCTGTGACAGCTGTCACCAATCATCTGATCTTCAATCGTATATCAGCAGGACAACATCTCCACTTCTTTGCCGAGATATCGCTATGCTTAGGAGGTAACGAGCTCAGCCAATCAAGTTGTCTTTTCGACAGAAGAATATTGTTGCTTTGTGTTTTTTGACAGCAGACTTTTCGACGAGAGGTGGAGGTGGATTTCCCACCATACGTGTTGCTGGGTATAAACACACCTACATCTAACTGTTTTTGTTCCTCGCCAGCAGTACCAGATCCGACAAGCGGAGGCAGTGGCCACCTGGGAGTTCGGGACTTGGCGGCTCCAGTATTCCCGGGGTTCGGTGGCGGAGGAAATCGTGTGGTTCCGGTTCTGCTTTGGACAGACATCTCTTATCTTCGAGCCTGCCCACATGACACGTTCTGTAAATTGACTTCATTGCATACTATTGTGACCTGCCATGTTTGTTGTGCTCATTCAAAACAGTAAAGTGTTGTTATTTGACTTCCTCCATTGTCCGCTCATTTGCGCCCCCTGTTGTGGGTCCGTGTTCCTACACTTTCACAACAGTTCTTCCCACTAAACCTGCACTTTGAGGATGATTAGCACAATGTGTTTTTACATTTATCTTCAAATGTTCTGTCAAATGTTGGGTGATTTTATTTACAAAATGTGTACCATTATCACTGTACATTGTTTCGGATAGTCCATGTCTTGGAATTATGTCTCTACAAAGTATCTTCGCCACTGTTAGAGCATCTGCATGTCTAACAGGGAACACCTCTACCCATTTGTTATATGCTTCAATCAATCAAATTTGACCCCACCATAGTATAGGGGTGGGGGAACACCCATTAAGAGGTGTCATGTCAAAACAGTTTTAATTGCACAGAACATTAAACATACAGGATCATTGAAAGTGAACTGAAGTATCTTTTAGCAATTTATCCCAGAATAGATGATTCTGTTCTATTAATCCCAGAGTGGATCTGTTGGATTAATCAATGCTTAAACATCAACAATAAATAGAATAAAAATAATGACAGAATCGGATACACAAACAATACTTGGTTTGCAGGAATAACTATGGGTCAGAATGGACAATAATAAAGTGAAAAGTTGTCCAACAATCTCTATCCTTTAAAGCCTAACTGAATCTGCATACATCAAATAATAATTAATAAGCACTTCATTGGTCATCAATGCTTTATGAAAGCCTGCAGCTTCTTGTTTGATTTGCAGCAGAGGTTACTTACATCACTTAAGAGTTCACATTAATTCAATCAAAACACAGGATGATCAAAATATTGAGTTCTCACTATTTGTTGCTTCTACATTGCTGTCAATTCACCCTCGCCGACATTAACGCATCTAACAGGAGCTCTATAAACACGTTACAATAATCAGCCCAGTTTTACTGTTCAATTCACCCTCGCCCACATTAACGCGTCTAACAGGAGCTCTATAAACACGTTACAGTAATCAGCCCAGTTTTACTGTTCAATTCACCCTCGCCGACATTAACGCGTCTAACAGGAGCTCTATAAACACGTTACAATAATCAGCCCAGTTTTAATGTTCAATTCACCCTCGCCCACATTAACGCGTCTAACAGGAGCTCTATAAACACGTTACAATAATCAGCCCAGTTTTAATGTTCAATTCACCCTCGCCCACATTAATGCGTCTAACAGAAGACGAATGCGTCTAACAGAAAAGAAGTCTTTCAGAAAGCGCTGTAACTAGGTTTAAGGATATGATTCCTTCTTTATGTTCTCTAATGCCATATACCAACACAGTGCAGAGTAGCTACCTAAACTCTGTAAGTGAGATTGAGTATCTCATCAATAGTTTTACATCCTCATTGAAGACAACTTTGGATGCTGTAGCTCCTCTGAAAAAGAGAGCTTTAAATCAGAAGTGCCTGACTCCGTGGCATAACTCACTAACTCGCAGCTTAAAGCAGATAACCCGTAAGTTGGAGAGGAAATAGCGTCTCACTAATTTAGAAGATCTTCACTTAGCCTGGAAAAAGAGTCTGTTGCTCTATAAAAAAAAGCCCTCTGTAAAGCTAGGACATCTTACTACTCATCACTAATTGAACAAAATAAGAACAACCACAGGTTTCTTTCTTCTGTAGCCAGGCTGACAAAGAGTCAGAGCTCTATTGAGCCGAGTATTCCTTTAACTTTAACTAGTAATGACTTCATGACTTTCTTTGCTAATAAAATTTTAACTATTAGAGAAAAAATTACTCATAACCATCCCAAAGACGTATTGTTATCTTTGGCTGCGTTCAGTGATGCCGGTATTTGGTTAGACTCTTTCTCTCAGATTGTTCTGTCTGAGTTATTTTCATTAGTTACACACACACATTCACACAAACACATTCACACAGACACATTCACACAGACACATTCACACACACACATTCACACACATACATTCACACACACACATTCACACAAACACATTCACACACACACATTCACACACACACATTCACACAAACACATTCACACAGACACATTCACACACACACATTCACACAAACACATTCACACACACACACACATTCACACAAACACATTCACACAAACACATTCACACACACACATTCACACAAACACATTCACACAAACACATTCACACAAACACATTCACACACACACATTCACACACACACATTCACACAGACACATTCACACAAACACATTCACACAGACACATTCACACACACACATTCACACAAACACATTCACATGGTTCAGCTGTTATCACACTTCTGCTCCAACCAGTTTTTATATCAGGATTTCTATAATATATTTCTATAATATATTTATATAATATATATCAGAATTTTACGGCCAGCCCACTGAAGGTTTCACCGACCTAAACACTGTACAGTTTTTTACGTGTTGTTCCGGAGCCGAAAGTGGTCTTTTAATTGTCTCTTGCTTTATTAATTGCCAATTGTAACCGCTGCTGTTCAGTCTGGAGCCAACAGACACATCAATCAATCAATCAATCAATTTTTTTATATAGCGCCAAATCACAACAAACAGTTGCCCCAAGGCGCTTTATATTGTAAGGCAAGGCCATACAATAATTATGTAAAACCCCAACGGTCAAAACGACCCCCTGTGAGCAAGCACTTGACTACAGTGGGAAGGAAAAACTCCCTTTTAACAGGAAGAAACCTCCAGCAGAACCAGGCTCAGGGAGGGGCAGTCTTCTGCTGGGACTGGTTGGGGCTGAGGGAGAGAATCAGGAAAAAGACATGCTGTGGAGGGGAGCAGAGATCGATCACTAATGATTAAATGCAGAGTGGTGCATACAGAGCAAAAAGAGAAAGAAACAGTGCATCATGGGAACCCCCCATCAGTCTACGTCTATAGCAGCATAACTAAGGGATGGTTCAGGGTCACCTGAATGACATATCCTGATCAAAAATGACTCCAAGATTTCTCACAGTATTACTAGAGGTCAGGGTAATGCCATCCAGAGTAAGGATCTGGTTAGACACCATGTTTCTAAGATTTGTGGGGCCAAGTACAATAACTTCAGTTTTATCTGAGTTTAAAAGCAGGAAATTAGAGGTCATCCATGTCTTTATGTCTGTAAGACAATCCTGCAGTTTAGCTAATTGGTGTGTGTCCTCTGGCTTCATGGATAGATAAAGCTGGGTATCATCTGCGTAACAATGAAAATTTAAGCAATACCGTCTAATAATACTGCCTAAGGGAAGCATGTATAAAGTGAATAAAATTGGTCCTAGCACAGAACCTTGTGGAACTCCATAATTAACTTTAGTCTGTGAAGAAGATTCCCCATTTACATGAACAAATTGTAATCTATTAGACAAATATGATTCAAACCACCGCAGCGCAGTGCCTTTAATACCTATGGCATGCTCTAATCTCTGTAATAAAATTTTATGGTCAACAGTATCAAAAGCAGCACTGAGGTCTAACAGAACAAGCACAGAGATGAGTCCACTGTCTGAGGCCATAAGAAGATCATTTGTAACCTTCACTAATGCTGTTTCTGTACTATGATGAATTCTAAAACCTGACTGAAACTTCAAATAGACCATTCCTCTGCAGATGATCAGTTAGCTGTTTTACAACTACCCTTTCAAGAATTTTTGAGAGAAAAGGAAGGTTGGAGATTGGCCTATAATTAGCTAAGATAGCTGGGTCAAGTGATGGCTTTTTAAGTAATGATTTAATTACTGCCACCTTAAAAGCCTGTGGTACATAGCCAACTAACAAAGATAGATTGATCATATTTAAGATCGAAGCATTAAATAATGGTAGGGCTTCCTTGAGCAGCCTGGTAGGAATGGGGTCTAATAAACATGTTGATGGTTTGGATGAAGTAACTAATGAAAATAACTCAGACAGAACAATCGGAGAGAAAGAGTCTAACCAAATACCGGCATCACTGAAAGCAGCCAAAGATAACGATACGTCTTTGGGATGGTTATGAGTAATTTTTTCTCTAATAGTTAAAATTTTGTTAGCAAAGAAAGTCATGAAGTCATTACTAGTTAAAGTTAATGGAATACTCAGCTCAATAGAGCTCTGACTCTTTGTCAGCCTGGCTACAGTGCTGAAAAGAAACCTGGGGTTGTTCTTATTTTCTTCAATTAGTGATGAGTAGAAAGATGTCCTAGCTTTACGGAGACTCTTTTTCCAGGCTAAGTGAAGATCTTCTAAATTAGTGAGACGCCATTTCCTCTCCAACTTACGGGTTATCTGCTTTAAGCTACGAGTTTGTGAGTTATACCACGGAGTCAGGCACTTCTGATTTAAAGCTCTCTTTTTTAGAGGAGCTACAGCATCCAAAGTTGTCTTCAATGAGGATGTAAAACTATTGACGAGATACTCTATCTCACTTACAGAGTTTAGGTAGCTACTCTGCACTGTGTTGGTATATGGCATTAGAGAACATAAAGAAGGAATCATATCCTTAAACCTAGTTACAGCGCTTTCTGAAAGACTTCTAGTGTAATGAAACTTATTCCCCACTGCTGGGTAGTCCATCAGAGTAAATGTAAATGTTATTAAGAAATGATCAGACAGAAGGGAGTTTTCAGGGAATACTGTTAAGTCTTCTATTTCCATACCATAAGTCAGAACAAGATCTAAGATATGATTAAAGTGGTGGGTGGACTCATTTACTTTTTGAGCAAAGCCAATAGAGTCTAATAATAGATTAAATCCAGTGTTGAGGCTGTCATTCTCAGCATCTGTGTGGATGTTAAAATCACCCAGTATAATTATCTTATCTGAGCTAAGCACTAAGTCAGACAAAAGGTCTGAAAATTCACAGAGAAACTCACAGTAACGACCAGGTGGACGATAGATAATAACAAATAAAACTGGTTTTTGGGACTTCCAGTTTGGATGGACAAGACTAAGAGTCAAGCTTTCAAATGAATTAAAGCTCTGTCTGAGTTTTTGATTAATTAATAAGCTGGAATGGAAGATTGCTGCTAATCCTCCGCCCCGGCCCGTGCTACGAGCATTCTGACAGTTAGTGTGACTCGGGGGTGTTGACTCATTTAAACTAACATATTCATCCTGCTGTAACCAGGTTTCTGTAAGGCAGAATAAATCAATATGTTGATCAATTATTATATCATTTACCAACAGGGACTTAGAAGAGAGAGACCTAATGTTTAATAGACCACATTTAACTGTTTTAGTCTGTGGTGCAGTTGAAGGTGCTATATTATTTTTTCTTTTTGAATTTTTATGCTTAAATAGATTTTTGCTGGTTATTGGTAGTCTGGGAGCAGGCACCGTCTCTACGGGGATGGGGTAATGAGGGGATGGCAGGGGAGAGAAGCTGCAGAGAGGTGTGTAAGACTACAACTCTGCTTCCTGGTCCCAACCCTGGATAGTCACGGTTTGGAGGATTTAAGAAAATTGGCCAGATTTCTAGAAATGAGAGCTGCTCCATCCAAAGTGGGATGGATGCCGTCTCTCCTAACAAGACCAGGTTTTCCCCAGAAGCTTTGCCAATTATCTATGAAGCCCACCTCATTTTTTGGACACCACTCAGACAGCCAGCAATTCAAGGAGAACATGCGGCTAAACATGTCACTCCCGGTCTGATTGGGGAGGGGCCCAGAGAAAACTACAGAGTCCGACATTGTTTTTGCAAAGTTACACACTGATTCAATGTTAATTTTAGTGACCTCCGATTGGCGTAACCGGGTGTCATTACTGCCGACGTGAATTACAATCTTACCAAATTTACGCTTAGCCTTAGCCAGCAGTTTCAAATTTCCTTCAATGTCGCCTGCTCTGGCCCCCGGAAGACAATTGACTATGGTTGCTGGTGTCGCTAACTTCACACGTGTTTATTTTTTTGATTGATTGATTAGTTGTTTTTTTGTCTGATAACTGTTGCTGTGATTCCAGTGTTTCTTTTTTTTATTGATTGATTAGTTGGTCTTTTGTTTGATAACTCTTGCTGTGATTCCAGTGTTTCTTTTTTTTTATTGATTGATTAGTTGGTCTTTTGTCTGATAGCTGTTGCCGTGATTCCAGTGTTTCTTTTTTATTGATTGATTAGTTGTTTTTTTGTCTGATAACTGTTGCTGTGATTCCAGTGTTTCTTTTTTTGATTGATTGATTAGTTGTTTTTTTGTCTGATAACTGTTGCTGTGATTCCAGTGTTTCTTTTTTTATTGATTGATTAGTTGGTCTTTTGTTTGATAACTGTTGCTGTGATTCCAGTGTTTCTTTTTCTTTTTTATTGATTGATTAGTTGTTTTTTTTGTCTGATAACTGTTGCTGTGATTCCAGTGTTTCTTTTTCTTTTTTATTGATTGATTAGTTGTTTTTTTTTGTCTGATAACTGTTGCTGTGATTCCAGTGTTTCTTTTTTTTTATTGATTGATTAGTTGTTTTTTTGTCTGATAACTGTTGCTGTGATTCCAGTGTTTCTTTTTTGATTGATTGATTAGTTGTTTTTTTGTCTGATAACTGTTGCTGTGATTCCAGTGTTTCTTTTTTGATTGATTGATTAGTTGTTTTTTTTGTCTGATAACTGTTGCTGTGATTCCAGTGTTTCTTTTTTTTATTGATTGATTAGTTGTTTTTTTTGTCTGATAACTGTTGCTGTGATTCCAGTGTTTCTTTTTTGATTGATTGATTAGTTGTTTTTTTTGTCTGATAACTGTTGCTGTGATTCCAGTGTTTTTTCTTTTTTTGATTGATTGATTAGTTGTTTTTTTTGTCTGATAACTGTTGCTGTGATTCCAGTGTTTCTTTTTCTTTTTTATTGATTGATTAGTTGTTTTTTTGTCTGATAACTGTTGCTGTGATTCCAGTGTTTCTTTTTTGATTGATTGATTAGTTGTTTTTTTGTCTGATAACTGTTGCTGTGATTCCAGTGTTTCTTTTTTGATTGATTGATTAGTTGTTTTTTTTGTCTGATAACTGTTGCTGTGATTCCAGTGTTTCTTTTTTTGATTGATTGATTAGTTGTTTTTTTGTCTGATAACTGTTGCTGTGATTCCAGTGTTTCTTTTTTGATTGATTGATTAGTTGTTTTTTTTGTCTGATAACTGTTGCTGTGATTCCAGTGTTTCTTTTTTGATTGATTGATTAGTTGTTTTTTTGTCTGATAACTGTTGCTGTGATTCCAGTGTTTCTTTTTTGATTGATTGATTAGTTGTTTTTTTGTCTGATAACTGTTGCTGTGATTCCAGTGTTTCTTTTTTGATTGATTGATTAGTTGTTTTTTTTGTCTGATAACTGTTGCTGTGATTCCAGTGTTTCTTTTTTGATTGATTGATTAGTTGTTTTTTTTGTCTGATAACTGTTGCTGTGATTCCAGTGTTTCTTTTTTTTTTTTTTTTGATTGATTAGTTGTTTTTTTTTTTGTCTGATAACTGTTGCTGTGATTCCAGTGTTTCTTTTTCTTTTTATTGATTGATTAGTTGGTTTTTTGTCTGATAACTGTTGCTGTGATTCCAGTGTTTCTTTTTTTGATTGATTGATTAGTTGTTTTTTTGTCTGATAACTGTTGCTGTGATTCCAGTGTTTCTTTTTTGATGATGATTAGTTGTTTTTTTTGTCTGATAACTGTGCTGTGATTCCAGTGTTTCTTTTTGATGATTGATTAGTTGTTTTTTTTGTGTGATAACTGTTGCTGTGATTCCCAGTGTTCTTTTTCTTTTTTATTGATGATTAGTTGTTTTTTTTGTCTGATAAACTGTTGCTGTGATTCCAGTGTTTCTTTCTTTTTTGATTGATTGATTAGTGGTGTTTTTTGTCTGATATACTGTGCTGTGATTCCAGTGTTTCTTTTTTTGATTGATTGATTAGTTGTTTTTTTTTGTCTGATAACTGTTGCTGTGATTCCAGTGTTTCTTTTTTTGATTGATTGATTAGTTGTTTTTTTGTCTGATAACTGTTGCTGTGATTCCAGTGTTTCTTTTTTGATTGATTGATTAGTTGTTTTTTTTGTCTGATAACTGTTGCTGTGATTCCAGTGTTTCTTTTTTTTATTGATTGATTAGTTGTTTTTTTTGTCTGATAACTGTTGCTGTGATTCCAGTGTTTCTTTTTTTTGATTGATTGATTAGTTGTTTTTTTTGTCTGATAACTGTTGCTGTGATTCCAGTGTTTCTTTTTCTTTTTTATTGATTGATTAGTTGTTTTTTTTTGTCTGATAACTGTTGCTGTGATTCCAGTGTTTCTTTTTTTTATTGATTGATTAGTTGTTTTTTTTGTCTGATAACTGTTGCTGTGATTCCAGTGTTTCTTTTTTTTATTGATTGATTAGTTGTTTTTTTGTCTGATAACTGTTGCTGTGATTCCAGTGTTTCTTTTTTGATTGATTGATTAGTTGTTTGTTTTGTCTGATAACTGTTGCTGTGATTCCAGTGTTTCTTTTTTGATTGATTGATTAGTTGTTTTTTGTCTGATAACTGTTGCTGTGATTCCAGTGTTGTCTTTTTGATTGATTGATTAGTTGTTTTTTGTCTGATACTGTTGCTGTGAGTCCAGTGTTTTCTTTTTTGATTGATTGAATTAGTTTTTTTTTTTGTCTGATAACTGTTGCTGTGATTCCAGTGTTTCTTTTTTGATTGATTGATTAGTTGTTTTTTTGTCTGATAACTGTTGCTGTGATTCCAGTGTTTCTTTTTGATTGATTGATTAGTTGTTTTTTTGTCTGATAACTTTGCTGTGATTCCAGTGTTTCTTTTTTGATTGATTGATTAGTTGTTTTTTTGTCTGATAACTGTTGCTGTGATTCCAGTGTTTCGTTTTTGATTGATTGATTAGTTGTTTTTTTTGTCTGATAACTGTTGCTGTGATTCCAGTGTTTCTTTTTTTGATTGATTGATTAGTTGTTTTTTTGTCTGATAACTGTTGCTGTGATTCCAGTGTTTCTTTTTTGATTGATTGATTAGTTGTTTTTTTGTCTGATAACTGTTGCTGTGATTCCAGTGTTTCTTTTTTGATTGATTGATTAGTTGTTTTTTTGTCTGATAACTGTTGCTGTGATTCCAGTGTTTCTTTTTTTGATTGATTGATTAGTTGTTTTTTTGTCTGATAACTGTTGCTGTGATTCCAGTGTTTCTTTTTTTATTGATTGATTAGTTGTTTTTTTTGTCTGATAACTGTTGCTGTGATTCCAGTGTTTCTTTTTTGATTGATTGATTAGTTGTTTTTTTGTCTGATAACTGTTGCTGTGATTCCAGTGTTTCTTTTTTGATTGATTGATTAGTTGTTTTTTTGTCTGATAACTGTTGCTGTGATTCCAGTGTTTCTTTTTTGATTGATTGATTAGTTGTTTTTTTGTCTGATAACTGTTGCTGTGATTCCAGTGTTTCTTTTTATTGATTGATTAGTTGTTTTTTTGTCTGATAACTGTTGCTGTGATTCCAGTGTTTCTTTTTGATTGATTGATTAGTTTTTTTTTGTCTGATAACTGTTGCTGTGATTCCAGTGTTCTTTTTTTTGATTGATTGATTAGTTGTTTTTTTTGTCTGATAACTGTTGCTGTGATTCCAGTGTTTCTTTTTTGATTGATTGATTAGTTGTTTTTTTTGTCTGATAACTGTTGCTGTGATTCCAGTGTTTCTTTTTTTGATTGATTGATTAGTTGTTTTTTGTCTGATAACTGTTGCTGTGATTCCAGTGTTTCTTTTTTGATTGATTGATTAGTTGTTTTTTTGTCTGATAACTGTTGCTGTGATTCCAGTGTTTCTTTTTTTGATTGATTGATTAGTTGTTTTTTTGTCTGATAACTGTTGCTGTGATTCCAGTGTTTCTTTTTGATTGATTGATTAGTTGTTTTTTTGTCTGATAACTGTTGCTGTGATTCCAGTGTTTCTTTTTTGATTGATTGATTAGTTGTTTTTTTGTCTGATAACTGTTGCTGTGATTCCAGTGTTTCTTTTTTTATTGATTGATTAGTTGTTTTTTTGTCTGATAACTGTTGCTGTGATTC